>NW_025191793.1:0-3583 GCF_004010195.1 Chiloscyllium plagiosum
CTGGCAGCATCTGTGGAGAGAAATCAGAGTTACCATTTCGGATCCGGTGACCCTTCCTCAGAACCTTTAGTTATCTCCGTTGTCTCTCCACGGACCTGCTGAGCTTTTCCAGTAATTTCTGTTTTTGCTTCCGATTTCCAGCATCCGCAGTTCTTTCGTTTTTTTTTTACATAGTAACTCCCTTGTTACTGCTTCACACTATCGGGAGGTAGGCTGTGAAGGGTTTGCTTTATCAATATTGAGGTGCAGCACCTTTACAGAGAGCGGGAAGTTCAGAGCGGCTAATAATGCTACTTTGGCCTTTTACCACCCTTGCTTTGCCTCCCAAAATTTGCAGTAAAGTGGACAGCCTTTTAGCTGCCAAGACGGCTGTGTGGGTGGTGTGTAGGATAGTTTCCCATGGTATTCCAAGATGAGGCAGGTGACCGTGTTTATTGGGAGCGTCAATCCCTTCAGACCACTTGAGTGTTAACCGTGCAACCTGGACAACCACAGTCACGTCCTTGGGGCTTTGCAGCCTGTCCTAGCTTCCCAGCCTGACCTGTGAACTGTTCTGTTAGTCTAGTCCACCCTTTTGCATTGTCAACGCCACCCAAACAAACCCAATCTGATTCCGTCCCTTGATTCCTGTCTCTCACTTCTTCCCGTGAAAACTGTTCTATTTCATTTGAATCTCCCCATGGAGCCTGGCTGATTTTCTTTGTCAGTCCCTGTTTTTGATATCATACCAGTCAGTGGAAACCATTTTAGTGTTTTGTGCGCAAGACCAAATACATTGGCGTGCCCATTGCAGTGTCAGTTTGCAATTAATGTGCATCCTTCATGGGAAGGATTTGGAGAGGCAGGGGGAGATTTACAAAGTTGTTACCCAGTACACCCGTCAGGATAGATGGAAGAAGCTGAATAGGTTTTCTGTGTAGTAAAGGAAAGAGCAAGGAGTGGCCTGACAGAGGTCTTTAAGATTACAAACGTTTTTAATGTGGAAGATGCAGAGAAAATGCTTTCACGTGTGTGGAGGACCTAGGCTAGTCACTGGCCAAGTTCCATAGGGAATTCAGAGGAAATGTCTCCATCCAGACAGTGGTAAGATTGTGGAACCTGTGAGCACAGGAAGTACTTAAAATGAGCAGCTCAATGCATGAGAGAGAACGAGATACATACACAAGGTAAAACATGCAGTACAGAAGGATACGCTGCCAGAGTTAGATAGGGTGGGAAGGGGCTTGTGAGGAGCATTGGGCAGCGCATGGTTAGCACTGCGGCCTCACAGTGCCAGGGACCCGGGTTCGACTCTCCACATACTCAAGTGACTGTGTGGAGTTTGCACATTCTCCCCAATACTGCGTGAGTTTCTTCCGAGTGCTTCAGTCTCCTCCCATATTCCAAAGATGTGCAGGTTAAGTGGAATGGCCATGCTATATAGCCCATAGTGTGCAGGGATGTGTAGGCTAGGTGGCTTATCCATGGGAATGCAGGGTTTCAGGGGGGCAGGTCTGGGTGGGTTGCGTTTTGGGGGGTGGTGTGGACTTGATGGGTTAAATGGTCTGCTTCCACACTGTAGGGATTCTATGATAAATGCTAGCATAGACCATTGGGGCTGATTGGCTTGTTCCTGTGCTGCAAATTCTGTCTCTTTCATCATTGTATCAGTTCTCAGGAAGTGCAGATTTGATCACTGAACCTCTGATTTCAAAGCATCATGCTCAACATGACTCTGATGATTCTGCACCTTTTGTGAGCACTGTGTGCCATGGTCAGTCGACCTTTTGCCACTGCCTTGCTGTTCAGCTTTGGCATGGTTTTCTGAATCTATCCTTTTCCATTCTGGGTTTCGATCCTGCACACCGATGTGATGTTACCTTACCATTGCCTCTGTGCAAGGCAGGGAATGTGTAGGGTTCCTCATGACTCATTCTAGGCTGGGATCCTGATGTCTGCCTTCTGCCTCCGAGCGGCCAATACTGGCTGGGAGCACTGATGGTATGCCACAACTCGAACATTTAGCCAAGACTGCCTCTTGAGTTGTGCTCTAGATGTTCAGTTATGAGTTACTATGCTGACCACTGCTGTCATATCAGAGACGTGGCAGATGGAGTTTAATTCAGATAAATGCAAGGTGCTGCATTTTGGGAAAGCAAATCTTAGCAGTACTTATACACTTAATGCTAAGGTCCTAGGGAGTGTTGCTGAACAAATTCTGGTTTCCTACCAATGCATAATCTCTCATTTTCCCACATTACAGTAATTATCCCCACAGCCCATAGAGTTTTATAAAATCATAAGGGGCATGGATAGGATAAATAGATAAAGTCTTTTCCCTGGGGTAGTGAAGTCCAGAATTAGAGAGCATAGGTTTAGTGTGAGAGGGGAAAGATATAAAAGAGACCTAAGGGGCAACTTTTTCACGCAGAGGGTGGTACATGTATGGATTGAGCTGCCAGAGCATGTGGTGGAGGCTGGTACAGTTGCATCATTTAAGAGGCATTTGGATGGGTACATGGATAGGAAGGGTTTGGAGGGATATGGGCTGGGTGCTGGCAGGTGGGACTAGGTTGGGTTGGGATATCTGGTCGGGTTGGACCGAAGGGTCTGTTTCCATGCTGTACATCTCTATGACTCTATGACCATCATCTGAATTACATAGAATCAGGGAATCCCTACAGTGTGTGGAAATAGGCCATTCAGCCCATTGAGCGCACCACCACCCCGCCAGGTCCGCCTGCAATCCCCACGGATAACACACTTTCCGTCCACACTATGGCCAATTTAGCATGGCCAATCCACCAAACCTACACATCTGTGGACTGTGGGAGGCACCTGGAGAAAAACGACACAGATGCAGGCAGAAAGATGCCCAAGGGTGGAATCAAAGCTGTGAGGCACCAATGCTACCCACTATCCCACCGTGTTACCCACTATATCACCGTGTTACCCACTATATCACCGTGTTACCCATCGCACCGTGTTACCCACTATCGCACCGTGTTACCCACTATCGCACCGTGTTACCCACTATCGCACCGTGTTACCCAGTATCCCACCGTGTTACCCAATATCCTACCGTGTTACCCACTATATCACCGTGTGACTCACTATCCCATTGTGTTACCCACTATCCCACTGTGTTACCCAGTGTCCCACCGCGTTACCTACTATGCCACCGTATTACCCACTAACCCGCTGTGTTACCCACTATCTCACCGTGTTACCCAATATCCCGCCGTGTTACCCACTATCCCACCATGTTACCCACTATCCGGTCGCGTTACCCACTATCCCAGTGTTAACCCACTATCCCACCGTGCTACCCACTATCCCACCACGTTACCCATATCCCACCACGTTGCCCACTATCCCACCGTGTTACCCAATAATCCGCCGCGTTACCCAATAATCCGCCGCGTTACCCACTATCCCATTGTGTTAGCCGCGTTACCCAATAATCCGCCGCGTTACCCACTATCCCATTGTGTTACCCACTATCCCGCCTCGTTACCCACTATCCCACCACGTTACCCACTATCCCACCGCGTTACCCACTATCCCAAGGTGTTACCCACTATCCCACCACGTTACCTACTAT
>NW_025191794.1:0-3583 GCF_004010195.1 Chiloscyllium plagiosum
ACTGCAGGAAGACATCCCCACTTCTGAACTCAATCCTCTTGCTGATATACCACTTGCTTTGCTCATTGCTTGCTGTACTTTCTGACAACTGGCAGTGACTGGTGTAGAAGGACACTGAGGCCCCTTTGTCTATCCACACATCCTCCTCAGTTGCTGCCTGACCGATTGTGGTTTTCCAGCGCCACAATATTCAACTCTGAACTCCATCATCTCACTTTCGCCACATCTCAACATATCACCATTTAAATAATGCACCTCCTTTCTGCTATTTTGTTTACACTGCAAAGGCTAAAACTTCACATTGTGGTACTGCATTTGCCATGTGTTTGCAAGTTGACACACAGACCTGGATCAACTTTTCCAGAGTCTGGCCCCTCCCTCGGTTCACTCTTGAACCCCAGAATGAAAACGTGGTGAGAAAAACACTGTTGTACTCACAAATGTTAGACAGAGGAAAGAAGTTACAGTCTGGGGTGAAGTTTAACCTTATGCAGAGAGAAAAGAGCAGCAGCAGCTTCAGAGCTCACGTTCCAACCTCCGCGTTTCCACAATGGCCGGAGGACCAGACTTCTTCCGGTCCTCCAAGGTTCTCCACTGCCCCATGGAAAGCAGCTCGCGCGCCATTTCTGCGGACACCCAAGAGTATGCGCAGTGCTTTGCTGACACTGACGGTCATGCGCAGTACTTGCTGACACCGCGGAGCATGCTCAGTGTGCAGGAATTTGTTACAAATTTTAAAGTTAAAAATCACAAAGCACCTGGTGATAGTCCAACAGACTTATTTGGAAGAACTAGCTTTCGGAGCCCTGCTCCTTCATAAGCTGATTGTAGAGTATAACATCGTAAGACACAGAATTTATGATCTTACGATCTTTTATTCCACAACCACCTGATGAAGGAGCGGCGCTCCGAAAGCGAGTGCTTCCAAACAAGCCGATTGGACTGTAACCTGGTGTTGTGTGATTTTTAACTTCGTACACCTTAGTCCAACACGGGCACCTCCCGATCATGACAAATATTAAGCGTCCGAATGCGAATACGAGACAAAAATGACGAAGCTATTTTATTTTGCCGATTTTTTCCCCCTGTGCCTCCGCATTTTATTTCTTTTGCATTTTGTCAGGCTGCTCAACGTTTCTGTCAGGGTAGAGGTATTCCAAAACTAGATGATAAAGGTTTAGGGTGTGGGGGAAAGATTTTAAAAGATCTAAAAGACGAGGAACAGAACATTCACCCCTTACTGGGCGAAAGTGAGGACTGCAGATGCTGGAGATTAGGGTCGAGAGTGTGGTGCTGGAAAAGCACAGCAGGTCAGGGAGCATCCGAGGAGCAGGAGACTCGACGTTTCGGGCAAAACCCTTCGTCAGGAAATAGCCATGGGGAACTGCAGGGCTGTAGCGTAAACGAGTGAGTCTCAGTGGAATGCTGTTGGGATAGTCGGTGTGAATGGCCTGTAGGGATGATATGGTTCCACTGCCTTAGCCACGCGTATTTTGAGAAATGTGGGAGGAGTGGGTTCCAGTTCGTTGGACACTGACACGAGTCCTGGAGAAGGTGGCATTTGTGCTGTCTCTCTCTTCACATTCTGCCCCCCTGTCCATTTTCTCCCCATCCACTGCCCGCTGCCTATTCTCTCTCCTCACACTGCACCCTCTATTCTCTCCTCAACCCTCTGAACCCCAGTCTGTTCTCCTGTCCATTTCCCTCCCTTCTCCACCACCACCAGCGACCCCTTCACCCCCTCCACCCCCACAATCGTCCTTTCTCGTGCCTCAGCCCTCTTTGATCGCTGTATGAAGTCTTTCTCAGGGAAGAGAGAGAATGGATGGTGATGACTTTACCTGGGAAACACGGCATGTGAGAAATAGCTGATTTTTAAAATTGAGAATAACTAATACCAAATATTCAGAAACTTGGTTACAGTCGGGAAGAATGTTATTTTTTTTTTCAAAACAAAAGCTGCACAAATCTTTCTGAAACTTGCATTGATGTATGTGCAGTTAGGTCACAACAAAGGACAGGCTGTAAGGAGTGAATGAGTGAATAAAAGACAAGTCCAACCTTGCTCTCGAGGAGAAAATGAAAAATGCAGATGCTGGAGATCAGAGTCGAGAGTGTGGTGTTGGAAAAGCACAGCAGGTCCGGCAGCATCCAAGGAGCAGGAGAATCGACGTTTCGTGCATCGACACTTGGCACTCGGCCATCCTTCCTACACACTGAGCAGGTGATTAGTCTCTCCCGGTGTGAATGCGTCTGTAGGTTTCCAGCAGGGATGGGGAATGGAATCCATTCCCACAGACCCCACATTTCCAAGGTTTCCCCTTTTGAGGGAGCTTTCCTTGTGTTGCTCTGGGATTGAATTTACAAACAGGACGGGTACATAGCCTTTCCCACCTTGAGGCGTGAGACTTTGATTCCTCCAAGCTGAGTAAATGGTTTGAAGCACTTTTCACAGTCAGCGCACTGAATCTCCCTCACTCGATGTCTCAGTATTCTTCCTGCCACAGGACTGTCCAAAATCTCTCAAACAAACAAAAGCAAACATGCCTTCTTGATTGGAATGGCTGTTGATATTCAAGTCCCAATGAATCAAGTGGCTCTGTCAGAAGTTGATGTATCATTTGTTTTCAGATTTCTTTCTGCACGTCTTCCTGCAAAGAAAAATCACAAAATAAGTGATCACTGTCAGTACAGTTAATGAACATAACTTTGGTGGCAATTCCTGTAGATTGTGAGATGTCTGCTGATCACATATTATCCAGGCCACAGAAACCTGATAGAGGAAAACTTCATTTCAGTGACAATAATATGGAACAAACTGCCTACAAAGATGCTGGAAATAGAGCTGAATCAAGGATATGAAAATGAAATGTTAAGGCTGCTTGAGAAAAGAAAGGCAGTAAAATTGCTGAATGACTTCCTGCTGACCTATTAAACAAAAAAATATGACAAAAAAAGGACGTAACTCCATTACTATATTAGAAGGTGAATAAGAATTACAAAGAAACTTTTACAACAGTCAACAATATCAGATATACACCATATAGAACAAAGAAAGTTTACAGCCCAGGAACAGGCCCTTCAAGCTTGAGCCGATCCAAATGTACTGTCTAAACCTGTCGGTCAATTCCTAAGCATATGTATCCCTCTACTCCCCACCCACTCATGCATTTATCCAGACGCATCTTCAATGAATTTACCATGCCTGCCTCTACTACGTCTGCTGGCAACGTGTTCCTAACGCCCACCACCCTCTGTGTGAAGAGAGGCACGTATTCTCTTTGAATAAGTGCTGCCCTTGCCGCGTTCATTGTAACGGTATCTCGTTTAATGAAGCGGCTTTTTGAGAGTATTGACTGGCCATTTTTGCACACTGGCAGTGTAAGAAACGAGGGCTCGTCTGGGATTTGAACCCGGGATCTCTCGCATGCCTACGCACCAGAAGGCCCGAAGTGAGAATCATACCCCGAGACCAACGAGCCACAGGCCCCAAGCAGGCTACATTTTTTTGAGCAATGTGCCAATCCTTTAAATGCTGCTCAGTTCCTTGAGAATCTCGGTTGAAACTTTATTGCTGGAACAG
>NW_025191795.1:0-2008 GCF_004010195.1 Chiloscyllium plagiosum
CATTTTGGAAGGTTGAACCTGAATGCTGAATATCGGATTAAAGATAGGATACTTGGCAGTGTGGAGGAACAAAGGGATCTGGGTGTGCAAGTACATAGATCCCTGAAAGCTATCCCCCAAGTGGATAGGGTTATTAAGAAAGTATATGGTGTTTTGGCTTTCATTAACAGAGGGATTCAGTTTAAGAGCCGCGAGGTTTTGCGACAGCTCTACAAGTCCCTGGTGAGACCACACTTGGAATATTGTGTCCAGTTCTGGTTGCCCTATTATAGGAAAGATACAGAGGCTTTGGAGAGGGTGCAAAGAAGGTTTACCAGAATGCTGCCTGGACTGGAGGGCTTGCCTTGTGAAGAAAGGTTTAATAAGTTCAGAGTTTTCTCTCTGGAGAGAAAGAGGAAGAGAGGAGATCTGATCGAGGTATACAAGATAATGAGAGGAATAGATAGAGTCAATAGCCAGAGACTTTTCCCCAGGGCAGGATTGACTGGCATGAGGGATCATAGTTTGGAGATATTAGGAGGAAGGTATAGAGGAGACGTTCGTGATAGGTTCTTCACGCAGAGAGTTGTGAATGTATGGAATGTGGTGGAAGCAGAGTCATTGGGGACATTTAAGTAACTGCTGGACATGCACATGGATAGCACTGAATTGAGGGGTGCGTAAGTTAGGTTATTTTATTTTAGATTAGGAATAATCCTCAACACAATATCGTTTGCCGAAGGGCCTGTTCTGTGCTTTAATTTTCTATGTTCTATGTTCTAACCAATCACCGTCAGTAGTGGGAAACTGTGTGTGGAGTCTGAGGAGATATGGGAAGCGCTAGATGAATATTTTTCAGCAGTACTCACACTGGAAAAAACAGTGTTGTCAAGGAGAATACGGAGATACAGGCTACGAGATTAGATGGGATTGAGGT
This sequence comes from Chiloscyllium plagiosum, assembly GCF_004010195.1. Classification (NCBI taxonomy): domain Eukaryota; kingdom Metazoa; phylum Chordata; class Chondrichthyes; order Orectolobiformes; family Hemiscylliidae; genus Chiloscyllium; species Chiloscyllium plagiosum. The sequence goes on from NW_025191795.1 coordinate 917, forward strand.
TCATAAGGAGGAAGTGTTAGCAATTCTGGAAAGTATGAATATACTAAGTCCCCTGGGCCGGATGGGATTTATCCCAGGGTTCTCTGGGAAGCCAGGGAGGAGATTGCAGAGCTTTTGACTTTGATCTTTATGTCGTCATTGTCTGTCTACAGGAGTAGTGCCAGAAAACTGGAGAACAGCAAATGCAGTTACTTGTTCAAGAAGGGGAGTAGAGACAACCCTGGTAACTATAGACCAGTGAGCCTTACTTCAGTTGTGGGTAAAGTATTGGAAAAGGTTATAAGAGATAGGATTTATAATCATTGAGAGAGAGAAATAAGTTGATGAGGGATAGTCAACATGGTTTTGTAAAGAGTAGGTCGTGCCTCTCAAACTTTATTGAGTTCTTCGACCAAACAGGTGGATGAGGGTGTAGCGGTTGATGTAGTGCATATGGATTTCAGTGAGGTATTCGATAAGGGTCCCCATGGTAGGCTATTGCACAAATTACAGAGGGGCAGAGATGAGCTGCAGAGCTGGGCTGAGAGTCATAGAGTCATAGAGATGTACAGCATGGAAACAGACCCTTCGGTCCAACCCGTCCATGCTGACCAGATATCCCAACCCAATCTAGTCCACCAGCCAGTACCCGGCCCATATCCCTCCAAACCCTTCCTATTCATATACCCATCCAAATGCCTCTTAAATGTTGCAATTGTACCAGCCTCCACCACATCCTCTGACATTCCATACACGTACCACCCTCTGCATGAAAAAGTTGCCCCTTAGGTCCCTTTTTAAATCTTTCCCCTCTCACCCTAAACCTACGCCCTCTAGTTCTGGACTCCCCCACCCCAGGGAAGAGACTTTGTCTACGACACCAGCAACCATCCCAACACACACAAACGAAGCTGTATCAGAACACTATTCCAACGAGCCACCACACACTGCAGCACAGGCGAACATTGGAAAACAGAGGAGAACCACCTATACAATGTATTCAAGAAGAACGGATACTCAAAACATACAGTGCGCAGATTCCTCAAGAACAAACCACGACAAGCAGACCAAACACAGCCAGAAACCCTAACCACCTTACCATACATCAAAGAA
>NW_025191795.1:2890-3583 GCF_004010195.1 Chiloscyllium plagiosum
CTTACTAACTGTACCTGTTATGCTCACATCCAAATCATTTATGAAAATGACAAAAAGTAGAGGTCCCAGCACCGATCCTTGTGGCACTCCACTGGTCACAGGCTTCCAGTCTGAAAAACAACCCTCCACCACCACCCTCTGTCTTCTACCTTTGAGCCAGTTCTGTATCCAAATGGCCTGTGCCCGAAACGTCGAATCTCCTGTTCCCTGGATGCTGCCTGACCTGCTGTGCTGTTCCAGCAATAAAGTCAGTTCTGTATCCAAATGGCTAGTTCTCCCTGTATTCCATGAGATCTAACCTTGCTAACCAGCCTCCCATGGGGAACATTGTCGAGCACTTTACTGAAGTCTTGGTGGCAAATTTAATGCAGAAAATTGTGAGGCGATTCACTTTGTAAGGAGTAACAAGAATACAGAGTACTGGGCTAATGGTAAGATTCTTGGTGGTGTTCATGAGCAGAGAGATCTCGGTGCCCATATACATAGATCCCTGAAAGTTGCCACCCAGGTTGATAGGGTTGTAAAGAAGGCATACAGTGTGTTAGCTTTTATTGGTAGAGTGATTGAGTTCCAGAGCCATGAGGTCATGTTGCAGCTGTACAAAACTCTGATGCAGCCGCAGTTAGAGTATTGTGGACAGTTCTGGTCACTACATTATAAGAAGGATGTGGAAGCTTTGGAAACGGTTCAGAG
>NW_025191796.1:0-3584 GCF_004010195.1 Chiloscyllium plagiosum
ATCATGGTCAATGAAGTGTTTCTTTGTTTTGGATCCTCTTTAATATCAGTTTGTATTAACATGAGCCACAATCCCACCAAAGGTTGAGTGGTATTCATGCTTAAATTGTTGACTATCTTGACATAAAAATTACAGAACAGTTCCATCTTCCGCCACCGATTGCTCTTCATCAAAACTTGATTCTTTACTAAACTGAGTTTTTGTACTGTTTCTGTATTGTTTCTGTACTGTTTCTATATGGTTTCCGTACTGATTCCGTATTGTTTCCGGACAGTTTCAGTATTGTTCCGTACTGTTTCCATACTTTTTCCGTACTGTTTCTGCATTATTTCCGCACTTTTTCTGTATTGTTTTTGGACCGTTTCTGTACTGTTTCTGTACTTTTTCTGTACCATTCCGTATTGTTTCTGTATTGTTTCTGTTCTGATTCCGCATGCTTCCATACTGTTTCCGTGCCATTTCCGTACTGTTTCCATACTGTTGCCATCCTGTTTCCGTATTGTGTCTACACTGTTTCTGTCCTGTTTCTGTAATATTTCTGTATTGTTTCTATTCTGTTCCCGTATTTTTCCAGCACTGTTTCCATTCTGTTTCCGTACTGTTTCCGCATTGTTTCTGTTCTGTTTCCGTACTGTTTCTGTAATGTTTCCGTACTGTTTCCGTACTGTTTCTGTTCTGTTTCCGTACTGTTTCTGTAATGTTTCTGTTCTGTTTCCGTACTGTTTCTGTTCTGTTTCCATACTTTTTCTCTTTTATTTCCATACTGTATCCATCCTGTTTCTGTAGTGTTTTCGTATTGTTTCCATGTTGTTTGTATTCTGTTCTGTACTGTTTCCGTATGATTTCTGTATTGTTTCTGTTCTCTTTCCGTACTGTTTCTGTACTATTTCCATACTGTTTCCATCCTGTTTCCGTAGTGGTTCCATTCTGTTTCTATAGTGTTTCCGTATTGTTTCCATGTTGTTTCTGTGCTGTTCCCATATTGTTTTTATACTGTTTCTGTACTATTTTCCGTAATTATTCTGTACCATTTCTGTACCTTTTCTATACTGTTTCTGTATTGTTTCCGTTTTGTTTCTGTGCTGTTTCTGTACTGTTTCCATATTCTTTCCGTCCTGTTTCCATAATGATTCCATATTGTTTCTGTGTTATTTCCGTACATTTTCTGTACTGTTTCTGTAGCGTTCCCGTATTGTTTTCATATCCGTACTGTTTCTGTACTGTTACCCTAATATTTCCATGCTGTTTCCGTACTATTTCTGTGTGTTTTTGTATCTGTACTATTTCTGTACAGTTTCTGAATTGTTTCCATACTGTTTCCATTCTGTTTCTGTTGTGTTTCTGTACTGTTCTTGTACTGCTCCCATCCTGTTTCCGTAATGTTTCCATACTGTTACCTTATACTTTTCATATTGTTTCCGTACTGTTTCCATATTGTTTCTTTACTGTTTCCGCAATGTATCCATACTGTTTCTGTACTGTTTCTGTACATTTTCCATACTGTTTCAGTACTGTTTCAGTACTGTTTCCATAATGTTTCTGTACTGTCCCTGCACTGTTGCCGTACCATTTCAGTATTATTTCCACTGTTTCCGTAGTGTTTCTGTATTGTTTCAGTAATGTTTCCGGACTGTTTCCATACAGTTTCCATACGGTTGCAGTACTGTTTCCGTATTGTTTCCATTCTGTTCCCATCTTGTTTCCGTTCTGTCCCTGTTGTGTTTCTATACTCTTTCCATGCTGTTTCTGTACATTTTCCATACTATTTCTGTATTGTTTCCATAATGTTTCCGTACTGTTCCTGTACTGTTGCCGTACCATTTCTGTATTGTTTCCGCTCTGTTTCCATACTGTTTCTATATTGTTTCCATACTGTTCCTGTATTGTTTCTGTACTGTTCCCGTGCTGTGTCCATACTGTATCTGTACTGTTTCCATACTGTTTCCATGCTGTTCTGTACTGTTTCTGTACTGTATGCGTACTGTTTCTGAATTGTTTCCATACTGTTTCTGTATTGTTTCCGTACTGTTCCTGTACTGTTCCCATATTGTTTCCATGCTGTATCCGTACTGCTTCCGAATTGTTTCATAATGTTTCCGTACTGTTCCCATACTTTTTCCAAACTGTTTCCACACTGTTTCCATAACAGTTTCCATCCTGTATCTGTGCTGTTTTCATGCTTTTTTGCGTACTGTATCTGCACTGTTTCGGTATTGTTTCCGTGCTGTATCTGTACTGTAACTGTACTGTATCTGTACTGTTTCCATCCTGTTTCCGAATCATTTCCGTAGTTTCCGAACTGTTTCTGACATGTTTCCATACTTTTTCTGTATTGTATCCATACTGTTTCTGTAATGTTTCTGTACTGTTTCTGTATTGTGTCCATACTGATTCCATATTGTTTCAGTACTGTTTCTGTCCTGTTTGTGTATCCATACTGTTTCTGTCGTGTTTCCATGCTGTTTCCACACTGTTTCTGCACTGTTTCCATACCTGTCAGTATAGTTTCCATACTGTTTCTGTTCTGTTTCTGTATTGTTTCCGTACTGTTTTTGTACTGTATCCATGCTTGTTTCCATGTTGCTTCCGTACTGTTTCCATATCCATATTGTTTCCTTACTGTTTTCGTATCTGTATTGTTTCCGTATTGTGTCCGTACTGTGTCCATATTGTTTCCATACTGTGTCCGCATTGTTTCCATACTGTTTCCTTGGTGTTTCCGTGCTGATTCCATCCAGTTTTCGTTCTGTATCTGTACTCTTTCTGTACTGTTTCGTACTGTATTGGTACTGTTTCCGAATCGTTTCCGTACAGTTTCCGAACTGTTTCTGTCATGTTTCTGTACTTTGTTTGTATTGTTTCCGTACTGGTTCCAGACTGTGTCAGTGCCATTTCCATCTTGTTTCTGTACTGTTTAGGTGCTGTTTCCGTGCTGTTTCTGTATGGTGTCCGTGCTGTTTCTGTATTGTTTCCATACTGATTCCCTATTGTTTCCGTATTGTTTCTATACTGTTTCCATCCTGTTTCCATGCTGTTACCGTACTGTATCCGTGCAGTTTCCGTACTGTTTCTGTACTGTTTCCATATTGTGTCCAAGCTGTTTCCGTATTGTTTCCGTAATGTTTTTATACTGTTTCTATACTGTTCCCATACATTTCCAGAACTGTTTCCGTGCTGTTTCCGTGCTTTTGCTGTACTGTTTCTGTATTGTTTCCGTATTGATTCCATTCTGTTTCCGTACTGTTTCCATGCTGGTTCCATACTATTTCCATACTGTTTCCATGCTGCTTCCGTACTCTGTCTGTATTGTTTCTGTATTGTTTCCATATTGTTTCTGTACTGTTTTCGCATTATTTCCACACTGTTTCCTAACTGTTTCCATTCTGTTTCTGTACTGCGTCCGTATTGTTTCTGTATTGTTTCCGTAATGTTTCCGGATTGTTTCCGTAATGTTCCCGTACTGTTTCTGTACTGATTCCAAATGTTTCCATACTGTTTCCTGTTGTTTCCATACTGTTTCCATACTGTATCCGTACTGTTTCCATACTGTTTCTGTACTGTTTTCAATTTTTTTCTTTACTGTT
>NW_025191797.1:0-3584 GCF_004010195.1 Chiloscyllium plagiosum
GCCTCCCCCAAAACACCCCCACCCCACACACCCGTCTCTCCATCAACCCAACAGATGGCTCTGTGATTCTTGGGCAGGTGGTACCTGACCTGGATTACTGACTGTGGCAGGGCCCCTGGTCTTGAATCAGACAAGTCCCTTGAGTGACTGTGGTGTCCTGTACAACACCAAGGGCTGCTCTCCTTTGATGCTCATACACCGGGTAAAGTGGAAGCACTCTGTCTGCCGTGGAATCTGCTGAAACGTGGTGTCGTCATGACATTGATTTAGCGCACGTTGTGCTGTACACCGGGATGAGTTATCGCCTCTCCCCACACGCTCATAAACAATGCAACCCATGGAGGCTGGCAACTTTCCAGTAACCACAAATCGGTAAGAGAGGTAAGGGAGGAAGCTCAGAGCTGAACAACACACCTGGTGGGGATGCCTGTGTGCCCCCAAAGTGACCTGACTGAAGCAAGCAAAGTATCTGTGTCCTGGAGCTCCATGGTGGAGTCCTAAAGGGCTAATGGGGGTGACGGAGTTGGTTTGAAAGCAGCCATGACAGTGTGGCTGACGGTGTACCGTCAGGGACTCTGTTGGGTGAAGGCCGGAAGGAGGTGGCGTTATCGGAGCGTACCGGGATGTCACGGTGAATCAGGGTGGGATGCAGGTTCGGAAAAGCAAGTGAAAAGCTGCTCCCGCTGGTTCACCGTGACATCCAAGTGGGGAATTGCTGCTACCCAGTTTCTCAGGGAAGGAGAGGGGAAATGGGAGGTGCAAAGAAATGAGGAGATTGGATGCTCTCATTGCTGCTCCTTCTCAAGATTCTGAACTCGCTGTTTTTACTCGAAAGGAAAAACATCAAGAATGTTTTTCTCCATGTCAAAAATCTGATTTTCCCAATTATTGCCCATGTAGCTCATACAGGGAGCAAAATATTTCACCAGCACATGAACACTATTGGGAAATAATAATGTAGATCAGAAGGGATTTTCCTACTTAATTAAAAAAGTTTTGAGAAACAGCACAATGAGCTACAGTGCTTGCAAACCATTTTATCAATGTGCCAACTCACAATATGACTGTAATTGCTTCCATCAAAGATGAAAAAGGTCAAAATGTAGCACAGATGTTCACTGAAACTCTTAGAACCTGGTATTTTCGATTGACTTTGCTTCATTTGTGAAAGAAGGTGCACTGCTGGATTTTGTAAAAAGCAAACATCAGGAATGATTTAAATAAAAAAGTGCAGTTGATTAAGTTTGATAAGTAAGATTCGTATCAACTGAAATCTTTTTGATTCTTCCTTCCTCTAAACCAAACAGATCCAGATTTATACACCAGAGAAATTTCATGAAAGCTTTCTGCAAAAGCTATTAACCTGATACACTTTGTTGAATCGGATTGATCAACGTTTTGAGACTGCACATTTTGAAAGAACAGTGTCTTTAGGCCAAACCAAAATGTTTCATTCCTTATGTATGGTGAAGATAGCATCCTGTGTTATTAATGGGATAAAGCTACACTTTATTTTTAACACTAACCAATCAAGATGGTGGTAAAGCTCCAGCCAGACCTCTTCTGCTCCTTCTGTTTATTTCTTGTTTCCTTCAGTTTCATCCCCTTTTTCTCTCCCCCCACCCTCCGACTTCGGTGTTCTCCCCCTCTTGACATTCACCTCCACGGTGGCAGGCTTTGGCCTGGTCACTCAGTGGGTCTTGGCTCGCTCTCTTGGTGGCCCATGGTGGTCTCTCGGTGGGTCTCGGCTCGCTCTCTCGGTGGGTCTCAGCTCGGTCTCTTGGTGGCTCAGTGTGATCTCTCGGTGGGTCTCAGCTCGGTCTCTTGGTGGGTCTCATTCGGTCTCTCCGAAGCCCACGGTGGTCTCTCGGTGGGTCTCGGCCAGGTCTCTTGGTGGCTTATGGTGGTCTCCCAGTGGGTCTCAGCCCGGTCTCTTGGCGGGTCTCAGCTCGGTCTCTCAGCAGTTCATGATGGTGTCTCGGCTTGGCGTGTGAGTAGATCCTTCTCAGGCATGTTCCTGAGGCACCGGGGGGAGATAGGAGACTTGGCAGTTCCAGATGGTAACTGCCGCATCATCAAGAACAGACAGCTGAGGTCTCCGGAGGACTCATCAAAGACTGTTGAACTTTTAACTTCGTGCTTAAACTACAAAAGACTTTAATATTAACTATTACCTTATTTCTTTATTTTTCTGCCAATATGCAATAATGCTTTATCTTTTAAATTCTGTTTCTTTTATGACTTTGTACCAAGGTACCTTATGTGGTAACATTATACACTTTTCACTATATTCCTGTACTTCTGCACAAGTGACAATAAAATCTAAATCTAAGCCACTTGGAAGTGTGATTTGTGCTCAAATACCCGTCGAGATTTTCATAGGGATTCATCAAAATCTGACAACAAAAAACACTCAAAAACCTCTCCTTGCTGACATTCACTGCCGCAATCAATCATGTGAATGCGTGCCAAACTATCTTTTCATAAGTGCTCAGATTAAGTGCTCACGGTATGATACAGACAGACAAGACTGGCAGAGAAACCGTAGATTCCAAGAAATTGTACTTCACAGATGTAAGAGGCTTGGGAATAGCAGTAAAAGATTATGGCACAAAGCACAAAGACTGACTGACCCTGTCAAATTCATATTCCATGGGGCTGAAGGTATAACTTTTAGACAGTGGGATGTAACGGAGGGATCTGCACCCTCCTGAGAGAATTAGAATCCCGACAGTGTAGAAACAGACCCCTTGGCCCAACAAGTCCACACCGACCCTCCGAAGAGTAACACACCCAGACCCGTTCCCCGACGCTATTATCATACATTTACCCCTGACTAATGCACCTAACCTACACATTCCTGAACATGATGGCCAATCCACTGAACCTGCACATCTTTGGACCATGGAAGGAAACTGGAGCACCCGGAGGAAACCAAGGCTGACACGGGGAGAATGTGCAAACTTCCCGGCGTTATGAGGCAGCAGTGCTCATGACTGAGCCACCGTGCCACCTGATAAATGGTTATGGGTATGAAAGTTCAATATTTAAGCAGAAGCAAATTACTACAGATGCTGAAATCGATACTGAAAACAACAAATGCTGAAGATCACAGTGGGTTAGACAGCATCCATGGAGAGACAAGCTAACTTTTGAGTTGAGATGACTCTTCATCTAGAAGCTGTCTGACCCATTGTGATAGAGTCATAAAGTCAAAGATGTATACACCATGGAAACAGACCCTTCAGTCCAACTTGTCCATGCTGACCAGATATCCTAAATTAATCTGGTCTCATTTGCCAGCACTTGGCCCATATCCCTCTCAACCCTTCCTATTCATATACCATCCAGATGCCTCTTAAATGTTGCGATTGTACCAGCCTCCACCAGTCCTGAAGAAGAGTTACAACAAAAATGTTGACTTTTGGTGGGATGTTACTCATGTCCCCCTACACATTAACAGCACAGAGGTGGAACAAGTGGGGAGTGTCAAGCTCCTGGGAATGGTCATCCACAACAAGCTTTCTTGGACTCTTCACGTGGACGAACCGGTTACAAAGGCCCAACAATGTCTCTTCTTCCTC
>NW_025191798.1:0-3584 GCF_004010195.1 Chiloscyllium plagiosum
AAGGGAATTCACACCTTAACAACCCTGTGAGAATCTCTTGGTCGTGTTCTGTCCAATGTTGGAGGGTTACTCATGTCTTTTCCCACTCCTCTATTGTTGAAAGCAAATTTTAAATGTAACCACTTGAGTGCTGTGTCCAATGATATAGGTATCGGACTGGGTAATTTTCTAGAAAAATCTGAGACACAGAAGGTTGAACTGTGAACAAATGGTAAAACAAACGAGTGTCTCAAATATTTTTCTGACTTTGAACGTTTTCTTCTCAATAAATGTCTGGGAATGCGGATTTCTTCCCGGAACAGTTGGATTTGGCTGAATTCCCTTTGCTTCGAGCTGTACAGAGATTCCTATGCATCCTCATCAGGAATCCTCCACGAATGTTAAAGATGACTCAGGATATTTGTGCTCTCACGACTTGTTTTCAGGCAGAACAAAGTAAGAGAGAGAGAGACCAATTGGCTGTTGCTTCTGAAGCAAGTAATATTTTTTCTCCGTCTCTGTGTGGAAAAATACAAGAATGTCAACGGAACACCAAACTGGACCATGTACACTCTCCATGTACATTCTCTGGAATGGATGATAATAGATTGTATGTTGTATGCAGCATAATTGCTGTTGTTGTGCACAGTGCCTTGCATTAGCAAAAGAAAATAATGTGCCCGTTTTATGATTTGATGAGATGCTTACATGCATCTGCGTAATTTTTAAAAATGGGTTGATGTCTTCATAATATTTCTTTTAATACCAATACATCTCATTCAAAAAATTATTATCGAGCTTTAGACTTCTTAACAAGAGAAAATATGCATCCAGCTGAAAGACTTCTCTGAAAATCGTGGTTCAATAAGATTTCTCATCTAAGATCTAAACAGATAATCCCCAATAACAAAAGGCCTTCTTTTCAGGAATGAGTAAAGGGAAGCATCTTTGAACATCTTTGAAAGGAATTGTATCCGGTTTGTAAGTTTACAGGATCAAAACTGCACCCAATGTATCTGATGTGGTCTCAGAAAAGCCCTGTACAGGTACAGTGAAATATTCCTAATTAAACCCAATACCCGTTGCCACAAACAGTATCATTCCACTTACCTTCAGAACCACTTGCTGCATCTACACACAGACTTCATATGATACATGTACCAAAAATATGAAAAACATCTGCATCACAGAGTTCTGCAATCTCTCTACATTTAAATTGTTCCAGACTGCAATAGACAACTCACATTATATTATTTCTGCTGAGGGTATGCTCACTAACCTTCCCTGCCTACACCATAATGCAGATTCGCTACATCTATTTGAAGATCTATTGAATGATCATTTTGGTGTACAAGGTCGTTCAGCTTTGATCCATTCCGTCCCTTCATCCAGATATTTCACATAGATCATTGATCATTGATGACCCGACAGTGATCTCTGAGTCAAAACTAGTTACAGTTTTGTTTAAAAAATAGAACATAGAAAAATACAGCGCAGTACAGGCCCTTTGGCGCTCGATGTTGCGCCGATCCAAGCCCACCCAGCCTACACTAGCCCACTATCCTCCATATGCCTACCCAATGCCCGTTTAAATGCCCATAAAGAGGGAGAGTCCACCAGGGCATTCCCTGAACTCACGACTCGCTGAGTAAAGAATCTACCCCTAACATCTGTCCTATACCTACCACCCCTTAATTTAAAGCTATGCCCCCTCGTAATAGCTGACTCCATACGTGGAAAAAGGTTCTCATGGTCAACCCTAACTAAACCCCTAATCATCTTGTACACCTCTACCAAGTCACCCCCAAACCCTCTTTTCTCCAATGAAAACAGCCCCAAGTGCCTCAGCCTTTCCTCATACAATCTTCCTACCATACCAGGCAACATCCTGGTAAACCTCCTCTGCACCCGTTCCAGTGCCCCACATCCTTCCTATTGTATGGCGAACAAAACTGCACACAATACTCCAGATGCGGACGCACCAGAGTCTTATACAACTGCAACATGACCTAAGGGCTCCGGAACTCAATTCCTCTACCAATAAAAGCCAGTACGCCATATGCAGCTTATCTGTATCCCGCTGTAACCTGCCACATCTTTCCTCACTGTCAACAACTCCACCGACTTTCGTATCATCCGCAAACTTGCTCACCCAACCTTCTAGCCCCTTCTCCAGATCATTTATAAAAATGACAAACAGCAAAGGCCCCAAAACAGATCATTGCGGAACACCGCTAGTAACTGCAGTCCAATATGAACCTTTACCGTCAACTATTACACTCTGTCTTCTTCCAGCCAGCCAATTCCTAATCCAAACCTCCAACTCACCCTCAATCCCATACCTCCGTATTTTGTGCAGTAGCCTACCATGGGGAATCTTATCAAACGCCTTACTAAAATCCATATACACCACATCTACCGCTTTACCCTCGTCCACCTCCTTAGTCACTTTGTCAAAGAATTCAATAAGATTTGTGAGGCACGACCTGCCCTTCACAAAACCATGCTGACTATCCTTGATCACGTTATTCCTATCCAAATGTTCATAAATCCTATCCCTTACAATTCTCTCTAAGACTTTGCCCACAACAGAAGTGATATTCACCGGCCTAGAGTTACTAGGGTTATCCCTACTCCCCTTCGTGAACAAGGGAAACATTTGCTATCTTCTAGCCCTCTGGCACTATTCCTGTAGACAACGAGGACATAAAAATCAAGGCCAATGGCTCTGCAATCTCCTCCCGTGCTTCCCATAGAATCCTAGGATAAATCCCATCAGGCCCAGGGCGCTTATCTATTTTCACCCTTTCCAGAATTTCCAACACCTCTTCCCTCCACACCTCAAAGCCATCCATTCTAATTAATTGTGACTCAGTATTCACATTGGCAACAATGTCCTGTTCCTGACTGAATACTGACGAAAAGTATTCATTCAGTGTCTTCCCAATCTCTTCAGCCTCCACACGCAACTTCCCACTACTATCCTTGACCGGACCTATTCCTACTCTAGTCATTCTTTTATTCCTGACCTACCGATAGAAAGCCTTATGGTTTCCCTAATCCTACCAACTAAGGACTTTTCATGTCCCCTCCTTGCTGATTTTAGCTCTCTTGTCAGATCCTTCCTTGCTACCTTATAATTCTCAATCGCCCCAATTGAACCTTCACGCCTCATCTTTACATAGGCTGCCCTCTTTCCTTTAACAAGGGATTCCAATTCCTTATTAAACCACGGCTCCCTCACTCGACCCTTTCCTCCCTGCCTGACAGGTACATACTTATCAAGGACACTCAATAATTGATCCTTGAACAAGCTCCTTGACCCGGAAGCTGGTGTAGCGCAAGCTTACATGGGTAGGTTCTTTTTCCCTATAAAAGCGCGCAGCTCCAAGGCCTGAGCCTCACTCTCTCAGCGCAGCAGGCAAAGGCTGTTTGGCAGTGGCTGCTTAAAGTCTCGGTGACGTTTGTTTAACGGTTTAAATTTGAAAGTTGTTTTTTAAAAAATCATATATCTCTACTATTTCCTGTAAGTGACAACATCCCTGTTCCTGTGCAGCCGTTCAGGCGGGTGGAATGGCCTCGTCCTGGGCTGTGTAATGTACTCA
>NW_025191799.1:0-1474 GCF_004010195.1 Chiloscyllium plagiosum
AAGAACAGTAAAGAAGAACATTATTTATAGAGACTATGGAGTCCTGCGTCATAGAGAGATCTGGGTTGTCTTGTATGCTAATCACAAAAAGTCAGCATGCAGATCTTGCAAGTGAGTAGTGTATTAGGACGAATTTCTCTTAGAGAGTTGTTAAAGTTTAGAATTCTCTCCCTCTGTGAGCAATGGAGACTTGAAAATTGAATGTATTTTCAAGGCTGAGAGAGATTTTTTTGAATGGCAAGGGTGTCAATCAGCCTGACATGGTCATACTCACAGAATCATATGATGCATAAAACATCCCAGACAACACCATCACCATCCGTCCTGACCTGGTAGACAGTAAAGAGGGAACTGCTGCAAGAGTCAGAGTCATTGAGATGTACAGCACGGAAACGGACCCTTCGGTCCAACTCGTCCACACCAATTAGATATCCTAACCTAATCTAGTCCCATTTGCCAGCACTTGGCCTATATCCATCTTAACCCTTCCTATTTATATACCCATCCAGATGCCTTTTAAATGTTGTAATTGTACCAGCCTCCACCACTTCCTCTGGCAGCTCACTCCATACACACACCACCCACTGAGTAAACAAGTTTCCCCTTAAGTCCCTTTTGTATCATTCCCCTCTCACCCTGAACCTATGCCCTCTAGTTCTGGACTCCCCATCCCAAGGGGAAAGGCCTTGTCTGTTTATCCGACCCATGCCCCTCATGATTTTATCAACCTCTAAGGTCACCCCTCAGCCTCCGATGTTACTGAGAAAACAGGGCCATCCTATTCAGCTCTCCCTGTAGCTCAAATCCTCCAATCCTGGCAACATTCTTGTAAATTTTTTCTGAACCCCTTCAAGTTTCACAACATCGTTCTGATAGGAAGGAGACCAGAACTGCTTGCAATATTCTAAAAGTGGCCAACTAATGTCCTGTACAACTGCAACATGCCCTCTCAACTCCTATACTCAATACTCTGTTCAAATAAGGAAAGCATACCAAATGCCTTCATAAGCTTATCTACCTGTGACTCTACTTTCAAGGAACAATGAACCTGCACTCCAAGGTCTCTTTGTTCAGCAACACTCCCCAGGACCTTACCATTAAATGTATAAGTCCTGTTCTGATTTGCCTTTCCAAAATGCAGCATCTCACATTTATCTAAATTAAACTCCATCTGCTGGACCCCATGAAGCCTCATGGCATTATGACAAACATGGGCAAGGAAACTTGCTGCTAGTCACCAATTATACTACTCACTGGAAGGGTGGGTGCAACAAACAGCCAAATCCTCAATAATGGGGGAGCCCAGCATGTCAGTGCAAAAGATGAGTTTGAAGCATTCGCAACAATCTTCAGCCAGAAGTGCCAGGTGGATGATCCATCTTGGCCTCCTCCAAAGATCCCCAGCATCACAGATCCCAGTCTTGATTTACGTGATATCAAGAAATGCTTGGAGGCAGTGGATACTGCAAAGGTT
>NW_025191799.1:2158-3584 GCF_004010195.1 Chiloscyllium plagiosum
CCTTGCACAAAAGGAGAGAATGGAGAATAATTTCCTCACGTGCATATCCAGCGAGGGCAGGTTTGGAAAGCCCAGGAGAAGAAATACTGGATCCACTCTAATTTCTGCTCCCAAAATTTCTGTCAGAGCATTTGCTACTCTGATCCAGTTTTTGCAGATCTTGTGACATGTCCGTAAGCAGTGTGTGAGAGTGCCGACCTCTTTCACATTTAGGACACATTGGAGATGCTCCTGTCCTAAATTTTGCCAATCATTCCGGTGCTATATGAGTCCTATGGAGTGTCTTTAATTGAGTAGCTTGGATTCTATTACAGATAGAGATCTTTCTGGCATTTTCCCAAATGTTGTCCCATATTTCTGAAGAGATTTCCAACCCCAATTCCTGATTCCGTGTTTTAAACAATCTTTCCATGTCTTCCGATACTTCATTATGTAGTGAATGATAGAGAGTGCTGACTGAGGGTAAACCCATTGGCCACAACACTCTTCGTTCCCTATTTATAAGAGCAATCTAATAACGTAGTCTTCTGTATGTAATCTCGAATTTGGCAGTACTAAAAGAGGTCTCCATTAGGTAGTCCAAATTTCTGGTGTAGCTGTTCAAAACACATCATAACCTCCCCATCGAACAGATCCCCTAAGCAAGAAATACCCCTGGACCTCCAGGATTTAAATGTGGCGTCTGTTGAAAACCACATCCTCCCATTATAGGAGTAAAAGGGGAGGTTTTTTGTGAATTGCCCTCATTTTGCCGCATTATCCTCCAGGCTTTAATTATGTTTAATACAATAAGGTTTTTCAATAGTCTATAATGACTTTCGTTTTATCTAAAAATAGGAGATTAGTAAGGGGACACTTTGCTTGAGAGGCCTCAATGTCCATCCAGATTGATTGCACGAGACCCAACCAGCTATGTAGCTTAATAGAGAACTCAGCTGATACTTCCTAAAGTCTGGAAAATCCAGCCCTCCCCTTGCTTGCTTCCTGCAGCTTCCTTAGCTTAATAAGGAGCCGTCTATGATTCCAGATGAAAGAGCCAAGCCAACCACATAGTTTGCGCAATGCAGGCCTCGGTAGCATCACTGGGGGCATTCTCATCGGGTATAGGAGATGAGGCAAGATACTCATTTTAATTAGAGCTATTCTGCCTAACCAAGATATTGGAAGATTCCCCTATCGTTGAAGGTCCTGCCCTATCCTCTCCAATAGATGTACAAAATTGACTTTATACAACTGGCCAAATATTGGGGTGATGAAAATACCTAAATATAAAAAACCCTCCAGGGACCACCGAAGGGGAAAGCGAGATCTGTCCGATAAGTGGGACCTACTAGTGAGACTGCCCGTAGGCATGGCCTCCGATTTTGTGAAATTCACTTTGTAACCTGAAAATGCACGAAATAAATTAATTACTTGGATCAGGCGG
>NW_025191800.1:0-3584 GCF_004010195.1 Chiloscyllium plagiosum
CTTCTGCACCTTTCCAGAATTTGCCTCCCAATCGGCTCCTCCGTGTCTCTGTTGCTATTGAGGAGCCTGTAGAAAACTCCCGAGAAAGTGACTGCTCCTTTCTTGTTTCTGACTTTTTCATTCATCCAAACTCAATAGACCAACTCTCCTCGAAGGCCTCCCTTTCTGTAGCTGCGATACTATCCCTGATTAGTAATGCCACTCCATCACCCACTTTACCTCGTTCCAATTCCTTTTGAAATATCTAAATCCCGGAACATCCAACAACCATTCCTGCCTGTGATATCCAAGTCTCAGTAATGACCACAATATCACAGCTCCAAGTACTGATCCATGCTCTAAGTTCATCCAGACACTTCTTGTTTTAAAATAGACACACTTCATCCATCACACCGACTGCAACTTTACCGACCAACTGTCTATGCCTCCTCGCAGACTCTCTGCATGCTGTGTCTGCCTGTTCACCAGCGAGCCCATCCTCTGATCTGTAGCTCTGGTTCCCATCTCACTGCCAAACTAGTTTAAACCCTCCTGAAGAGCTCTAGCAAACCTCCAACCCAAGATGTTGATGTTTCTCCAGTTCAGATGCACGCCATCCTCCGACATTCCCCAGAACGTATCCCAGAGATCCACATTTCTAAAGCCCTTCCTCCTACACCAGCTCTGCAGCCACATGTTCAGCTGCACTTGCCGTCTGTTCCCAACCTCTTGAGCCTTTGGCACTGGCAGCAATCCTGGGATTATTACTCTGCTGGTCCTGCATTTCAACCTAATTCCCTGCATTCACTTTTAAGGTCCTCATCCCTTTCGCTCCTGATAACAAAACAATAGCTCTCTCTAGTCAGAAAACAACAAATGTCTCCAGCATTTCACTGAAACCATGCGAATTCAACAAAATGCCTTTAAAAATAATATTCCAAAATGGATGTTGCCAGGTTTAGAGGATTTCAGCTATAGGGAGAGGCTGAATAGACTGGGGCTGTTTTCCCTGGAGCATCGGAGGCTGACAAGTGATCGCATGGAGGTTTATAAAATCATGAGGGGCATGGATAGGATCTGTAGACAAAGTCTTTTTCCTGGGGTAGGGGAGTCCAGAACTAGAGGGCACAGGTTTAGGATGAAAGTTTAAAGGTATAAAAGGGACCTAAGCTGCAACCTTTTCATGCAGAGGGTGGTGCGTGTATGGAATGAGCTGTCAGAGGGAGTAGTGGGAGCTGGCACAATTACAGCATTTAAACGGCATCTGGATGGGTAGATGAATAGAAAGGGTTTAGAAGGAAATGGGCCAAGTGCTGGCTAATGGGACTAGATTAGGTTAGGGTAACTGCTCGGCATGGACGGGTTTGACCGAAAAGTCTGATTCCTGCTGCACTTGTCTGTGACTCTATGTTGGTATAGATGGATGTCGTGCCTGGCAAGTAAGGAACAGTATTAAACTTTGTGGAACTATCAACAAACATCCTGAATTCTGATGGAGGGATTGTCCATGATGAAGCAGCTGAAGATAACTGGGCCTGGGACACTTCCCTGAGGAACTCCTGCAGAGATGTCCTGGAGCTGAGGTGGCTGACTTCCAACAACCACACCCATCCTCCAATGTGCCAGGAATGACCACAACCAATGAGAGTTTCATCCCATCTCTCATCATTTTAGGTTTCCTTCAGGTCAGACTTGGTCACTTACAGCTTTGATGTCAAGTACAGTCTCTCTCACCTCACCTCAGGAGTTCAGCTCCATTGTCCTTGTTTGGATAATATTTGTTATGAGGTCTGGTGCTGAGCAACCCTGCACAACTGAACACCAGTGAACAAGTTATTGCTGAGGGTGTGCAGCTCGGTCACTTTCCACCATGTCATTATTAATTGAGATTAGCCTGATGGGGTGTTAATTATTTGGATTTGCTTTGTTGTATTTTTTGTAAGATTTATCTGCTTAAATTCCTATATGAGAGAAGCTTTACTCATTGAATTAACACGTGCAGTTTGATCCATGGAGTGAATGTGTGCAGTTAGATTGAGACAATGTGTGAAGCTTGTGACATTGAATGAATGAGTAGCTGTATTCATTGATTTGACAAATGCAGTTTGCTTCATGAACGAAATGTGTGCAATTTTTTTGATTGAATCAATGCGTTAAGCTTGTTGCATTGAACAAATGTGAGTATCTCTACTCATTGAATTATCATGTTCAGTCTGTTTCATTGAATGGACGAGTGTAGAAAGATTCACTAAATAAGTGAGTTAGGTTTGTTCCATTGAGACAAGGAATAAGATTTGATTCAATGATTCATGGAATGCAATATGTTTCATAAAATGAAAATGGCAAGCTTGACACATTGAATGAATGAGAGAAGCACTACCCATTGAATTAAGACGGTCAGATTGGTTCATGTCGTGAACGTGTGAGTTTGATAGAGACAATGCGTGAAACATGTGCCATTTAATGAATGAGAGTAGCTCTACTCATTGAAGTGACAAGTGCAGTCTCTTTCATTGAATGAACATATGCAGTTTGGTTCACTAAATAAGGCAGTTAGGTTTGTTCCATTGAAACAATGTTTGATTAATTGAATCAATGCTCGTAGTTCGATTCAATGACTCAATGAATGCAGTTTGTTTCATTGAATGAAAGCGTTAAGCTTGACGCATTGAATGAATATGCAGTTTGGTTCACTAAATAAGGGAGTTAGGTTTGTTCCATTGAAACAATGTTTGATTAATTGAATCAATGCTCATAGTTCGATTCAATGACTCAATGAATGCAGTTTGTTTCATTGAATGAAAGCGTTAAGCTTGACGCATTGAATGAATGAGAGAAGCTCTATTAAGACGTGCAGTCTAACATTGAGTAAATGATTGCTGTTTGCTCCATTGAATGAATTCGTTTTGCTCGTGGTATTGAAAGGATGGCAGGAGCTCTACTCTTTTAATTAAGACATACAGTGTTTTTCATTGAATGAATGGGTGCAGTTTGATTCACAAAGTAAATGAGTTAGGTTTGTTTGATTGAATCCATTAATACCGTTTGATTCATTGACTCAATGATTGCAGTTTGATTCAATGATTGAATGAATGCAATTGGTTTCATTGAATGAACGTGCTCAGCTTGACACATTGAATAAACAAGAAAAGCTGTACTCATTGAATGAACACGAGCAGTTTATTGCATTGACTAAATGTGTGCAGCTTGATTGTTTGAATCAATGCGTTAAGCTTGTGGCTTTGAACGTTTGAGAGAACCTCTACTCATTGTATAATCATATGCAGTCTGTTTCATTGAATGAATGAGTGCAGTAGGATTCACTAAATAAGTGAGTTTGTTTGATCCTTTGTAACAAGGAACATGGATTGATTCATTGAATCAATGATTGTAGTTTGATTCAATGATTCAATGAATGCAGTTTGTTTCCTTAAATGAAAACGGTGAGCTTGACACATTAAACGGATGAGAGTAAGTCTAATTGAATTGACAAGTGCAGCCTCTTTCATTGAATGAACGTATGCAGTTTGGTTCACTCAATAAGGGAGATAGGTTTATTCCATTGAAGCAAGGATTGTAGTTTGATTCAATGATTCAATGAATGC
>NW_025191801.1:0-3584 GCF_004010195.1 Chiloscyllium plagiosum
GTGTGTCTGTGACAGGTGTCTCTAATACTGACCGGAGACTGTCTTTGACAGGCTTCTCTAACACTGAGCGGAGACTGTGTTCTGTGACAGGCTTCTCGAACACTGACCGGAGACTGTGTGTATCTGTGACAGGCTTCTCTCTAACACTGACCGGAGACTGTGTTCTGTGACAGGCTTCTCGAACACTGACCGGCGACTGTGTGTATCTGTGACAGGCTTCTCGAACACTGACCGGAGACTGTGTGTGTCTGTGACAGGCTTCTCTCTAACACTGACCGGAGATTGTGTTCTGTGACAGGCTTCTCGAACACTGACCGGAGACTGTGTGTATCTGTGACAGGCTTCTCTAACACTGAGCGGAGACTGTCTGTCTGTGACAGGTGTCTCTAACACTGACCGGAGACTGTGTTCTGTGACAGGCTTCTCGAACACTGACCGGAGACTGTGTGTATCTGTGACAGGCTTCTCTAATACTGACCGGAGACTGTGTGTGTCTGTGACAGGTGTCTCTAATACTGACCGGATACTGTGTGTGACAGGCTTCTCTAACACTGACCGGAGACTGTGTGTGTCTGTGACAGGTGTCTCTAAAACTGACCAGAGACTGTCTGTGACAGGCTTCTCTAACGCTGACCGGAGACTGTCTGTCTGTGACAGGCTTCTCTCATACTGAACGGAGACTGTGTGTGTCTGTGACAGGCTTCTCTCACACTGACCGGAGACTGTTTGTGTCTGTGACAGGCTTCTCTAACACTGACCAGAGACCGTGTGTTTGTCTGTGACAGCCTTATCCAACACTGACTGGAGACTGTGTGTCTGTGACAGGCTTCTCTAACTCTGACGAGAGACTATGTGTGTGTCTGTGACAGGTTTCTCTAACACTGACTGGAGACTGTCTGTCTGTGACAGACTTCTCTAACACTGAGCAGAGACTGTATGTGTCTGTGATAGGCTTCTCTCACACTGACCGGAGACTGTGTGTCTCTGTGACAGGCTTCTCTAACACTGACTGGAGACTGTCTGTCTGTGACAGGCTTCTCCAACACTGACTGGAGACTGTGTGTGTCTGTGACAGGTGTCTCTAATACTGACCAGTGACTGTCTGTGACAGGCTTCTCCAACACTGACTGGAGACTGTGTGTCTGTGACAGGCTTCTCTAATACTGACCGGAGACTGTGTGTGTCTGTGACAGGCTTCTCTCTGACACTGACCGGAGACTATGTTCTGTGACACTGAGCGGAGACTGTCTGTCTGTGACAGGCTTCTCTAACACTGACCGGAGACTGTGTTCTGTGACAGGCTTCTCGAACACTGACCGGAGACTGTGTGTGTCTGTGACAGGCTTCTCTCTAACACTGACCGGAGACTGTGTTCTGTAACAGGCTTCTCGAACACTGACCGGAGACTGTGTGTATCTATGACAGGCTTCTCTAACACTGAGCGGAGACTGTCTGTCTGTGACAGGCTTCTCTAACACTGACCGGAGACTGTGTTCTGTGACAGGCTTCTCGAACACTGACCGGAGACTGTTTGTATCTGTGACAGGCTTCTCTAATACTGACCGGAGACTGTGTGTGTCTGTGACAGGTGTCTCTAATACTGACCGGATACTGTGTGTGACAGGCTTCTCTAACACTGACCGGAGACTGTGTGTGTCTGTGACAGGTGTCTCTAAAACTGACCAGAGACTGCCTGTGACAGGCTTCTCTAACACTGAGCGGAGACTGTCTGTCTGTGACAGGCTTCTCTAATACTGAACGGAGACTGTGTGTGTCTGTGACAGGCTTCTCTCACACTGACCGGAGACTGTGTGTGTCTGTGACAGGCTTCTCTAACACTGACCGGAGACTGTTGAGTCTGTGACAGGCTTCTCTAACACTGACTGGAGACTGTCTGTCTGTGACAGGCTTCTCTAACACTGACCGGAGACTGTGTGTGTCTGTAACAGGTGTCTCTAATACTGACCAGTGACTGTCTGTGACAGGCTTCTCTAACACTGACTGGATACTGGGTGTGTCTGTGACAGGCTTCTCTAACACTGAGCGGAGACTGTCTGTCTGTGACAGGCTTCTCGAATACTGAACGGAGACTGTGTGTGTCTGTGACAGGCTTCTCTCACACTGACCGGAGACTGTGTGTGTCTGTGACGGGCTTCTCTAACACTGACCGGAGACTGTATGTGCCTGTGACAGGCTTCTCTAACACTGACTGGAGACTGAGTGTCTGTGACAGGCTTCTCTAACTCTGACATGGGACTGTATGTGTCTGTGACAGGCTTCTCTAACACTGACTGGAGACTGTCTGTCTGTGACAGGCTTCTTGAACACTGACCGGAGACTGTGTGTATCTGTGACAGGCTTATCTACTACTGACCGGCGACTGTGTGTGTCTGTGACAGGCTGCTCTAATACTGACCAGAGACTGTCTGTGACAGGCTTCTCTGACACTGACCGGATACTGTGTGTGTCTGTGACAGGCTTCTCTAACACTGAGCGGAGACTGTCTGTCTGTGACAGGCATCTCTAATACTGAACAGAGACTGTGTGTGTCTGTGTCAGGCTTCTCTCACACTGACCAGAGACTGTGTGTGTCTGTGACAGGCATCTCTCTAACACTGACCAGACTCTGTGTGTGTCTGTGACAGGCTTCTCTAACACTGAGCGGAGACTGTCTGTCTGTGACAGGCTTCTCTAATACTGAACGGAGACTCTGTGTGTCTGTGACAGGCTTCTCTCACACTGACCGGAGACTGTGTGTGTCTGTGACAGGCTTCTCTAACACTGACTGGAGACGGTCTGTCTGTGACAGGCTTCTCTAACACTGACCGGAGACTGTGTGGGTCTGTGACAGGCTGCTCTAATACTGACCAGAGACTGTGTGTGTCTGTGACAGGCTCCTCTAACACTGACCGGAGACTGTATGAGTCTGTGACAGGCTTCTCTAACACTGACCAGAAACTGTGTGTGTCTGTGACAGGCTTCTCTCACAGTGACTGGAGACTGTGTGTCTGTGACAGGCTTCTTGAACACTGACCGGAGACTGTGTGTATCTGTGACAGGTTTCTCTAATACTGACCGGCGACTGTGTGTGTCTGTGACAGGCTGCTCTAATACTGACCAGAGACTGTCTGTGACAGGCTTCTCTAACACTGACCGGATACTGTGTGTGTCTGTGACAGGCTTCTCTAATACTGAGCGGAGACTGTCTGTCTGTGACAGGCTTCTCTAATACTGACCGGAGACTGGGTGTTTCTGTGACAGGCTTCTCTCACACTGACCGGAGACTGTGTGTGTCTGTGACAGGCTTCTCTCACACTGACCGGAGACTGACTGTCTGTCTGTGACAGGCTTCTCTAACACTGACCAGAGACTGTGTGTGTCTGTGACAAACTTCTCTAATACTGAACGGAGCCAGTGTGTGTCTGTGACAGGCATCTCTAATACTGACCGGAGATTGTGTGGGTCTGTGACAGGCTTCTCTAATACTGACCGGAGACAGTGTGTGTCTGTGACAGGCTTCTGTAATACTGACCGGAGACTGTCTCTCTGTACAGGCATTTCTAACACTGACAGGAGACTGTATG
>NW_025191802.1:0-3584 GCF_004010195.1 Chiloscyllium plagiosum
ACTAACGTTCCCTGTCAGAATTGCAATGCAGACTCGCTACTTTCATTTGATGACACATTGAATGGCCATCTTGGTGGAATAGAAAATTGAGCTCCAAATCATCACCTCCCCTTCCTCCAGATTTTTGAGACAAACTATTGTTCATTGATGACCCCACAGTGATCTCTGAGGCACTCCATCAGTTATAGCTTTGCAGCCTGCAAATAAACATTTGTCTTTTATTCTCTATTGTCTATTAGCAATAGCTTTCCTATTCCTGTGTAGCCATTCAGGCAGGTTGAATGGCCTCCTCCTGGGCTTAATTACATCATTCTAAATTCCTGTGTTTTTCCTTAGAGTGGCAGAATGGTCTCCTCCTATCTCATTGTAACGATTTTGTCTGACTGAATGGGGTTGTCCCCAACCCTGTAACAGTAACAAGGGCTGGAATGAGGGAACAACGTAAGGGTTAGGGGCAGCGGTATATCTCTGTAACTGCCTCAAGGGGTCGATGGGGTAGGGACAGAAGTTGCCCATTCGGCTCCACAATTCGTAATGCTCATGACTGATCCGAGTTCGTCTGACCATCCGTTTCCTGTCTGTTCCCAATAAACACTGAGCCTTTTGTCCAGCAAAGATCAGTCGAGCTCAGCCTTGAGTATCTTCAATAAACGAGTCTGCACTGCTCCCTTAGGATGAGAATACCACAGGTAGCAGAACACTAAAGTGAAAAGGACGTCCTTATTTCATTGTGGGACTGTTATTTTAAAGCAGTGTTAACTGAACAACACATAGCCACCTCTTTTCAGACATGAGAACAGGATAATTCGGAATAAAGATAAACCATTCCGGACACCAAACCTGTCCCACATTCCCATTGAGTCTTTCCAAACAAATATGTATCACATCCAGCCACTGCTAATATCTCAGGAAGATAATGCCTGTGAGCGTAATACCGCAGGAGCATTAATGAAATGAAAGGAACAGAATTCGGCCATTTGGCCCATCATGTCTGACATGCTATTCAATAATTTCTTATATGTTCCTCAACATCATTCTCCTACCTTCTCCCTAGAATTCTTCATCTCCTTATAAAGCAAAAAATTATTTATTTGCGTCTTAATGACACTAGTGTCTGGGTCTTTATGTCTGTGTATGTGTGTGTGTGTATGTGTCCATGTGCTTGTTATCTGTGTGTTTGCATGTCCACATCTGTCTGTCTGTCTGTGTTTCAGTCTGTATTTTCATCTGTGTTTGTGTCTATTTGTATGTGACTGTATATTTCTTTGTGTGTTTCTACGTGTGTGTATGCCTATCTCCTTTTAAGTATTGTGTGTGTTCGTATATTGGGATGTTTAGCAATACCTCTGTGTCTGGGTCTCTGTGCAGTGAGGTATCTGAATGGGTTTTTTTTTGGAAGTGAAAGGACTGTTGTTGGAAGGCCAGCAGGTTTAAAGTGAGAATTGCCTTTCACTGAACACTGCTCCTTAATCGGTCGGTGGGACATGGATGTTTCAGAATCTCCACACGAGGCGTCCGGGTCCTCTTTGGCTCTTTCAGAGTCCTCCCCACATGGCGCGGCGAGGGAATGAGGGAAAGGATATCGAGCACTCCACTACCGGGCTTGGCCCTTTCTGTCCTACTTGAGGCTGTTTCGCCTGGAATGGGAGAAAGGGAGGGAGGGAGAGTGGGAATGGGTGACCCAGCTGTTAGTGCTGTTGTAGGTGGGGGAGTTGTGAGGTGTCTGAAATGAGTCAATCCACAGTTTTGAATCAATATAGCATTGTTAGTGTGGGGGGTATTGCTTAGGTGACAGAGAAAGTGAGGAAGAAAGTTACTGAATTCAATAGTAAGAGTGGTAGTGCCTGAGACTTATTTGGAGGGAGACCATGAACCTTGTTCGGGCGTAGGTGCCAGAACAGGTGTACAGTGCGTGTGAGGGAGCAGAGAGTATATGGTAACTCTTATCCTGACAGAGCGAGGAGGATATTGTTGCTTGTCCTGTAGTGTAGTACATTTCTTCAGATCACCTTAGCGTCGACGTGAGCCTCCCCGAATGTCTTGTCCAAGTCTATCACTAATAACGACATAGACCAGTCCCTCAGCTTCCATCGAATCAGTTTAGGTGGAGCTTTCAGATAGCAAGGAGAAGCAAATTGGTGTGTTATATATCGAAACCAAAATTGTACGAGAAAATCTGAGCGTCATATACTCTGGAAATTAGATAGATAATTATTGTGGATACCCGCAGTCTTATTGGATGGTCTCAACGTGCATCTAAATTGCATTAATTAAGTGACTGCTCAGGCTGTGAAAAATAAATTCTGCAAGTGTATATGAGGTAGGTTGAAGAGTATGTTGTGAAGCAAACTAGAGAGCAGGTTATTTCGTAATTGATGTTGTGTGGTCAGAATAACGAATTATTAACCTTGGTCTGAAGCAGCATTTAGGAATAGTGATATTAATAATGTGCATTTTACACGGTGTCTGCATACAGTGCTTGAACATTCTGGTCAAACATCATGGAAGACTGGAGGCAAGAGGGTCAAGTTCTCTTCAGTGCATTGGGAAAGTGCAGTATAACATTCAGTTGGAGATAAGCAATGGTTGTGAGAGTCATAGAGTCCAACAGCATGGAGACAGGCCCTTCGGCCCATCTGGTCCATTCCGACGAACATGTCCATCCACGCTAACCCCATTTCCTTGCTATTGCCGATATCTTTCTAATCCTTTCCTGAGCATTTATTTTTCCAAATGCCTTTTACATGTTGTGAATGTACCCACCTCAATCTCTTCCGCTGGCACCTCATTCCATATGCGTACCAGCCCCTGTGTGTAAAACAGTTGATCCTCAGGTTCCCTTTTATTCTTTCCTCTCTGACGTTAAACTGATGCCCTCTAGTCTGTGATTGCCCAAACCTGGGGAAAAAAAGACTGGGTGCATTAACTCTGTCCATCTTTCCCATGATTTTATGCACTTCTACCAGATTCCCCCCTCAGTCTCATACACACAAAAGTAAAAACTCCTAGCTTGCCCAACCTCTCCCTATAACTGAGACCATTGAGTCGTTTGCAACATCCTTGTGAATTTCTTCTGCACTCTTTCCAGTTTAATAACACCCTTCATATAGCAAAGTGAACAAAATTGAATACCGCTACCAGTATGGCCTCACCAGCATCCTGTATAATTGCAACATAACTCGTTAATTTCGATAATCAGAGAAATACACTGATTAAGGCTAGTGTGCCAAATGCTTTCTTCACTGCCCTGTCAACCTCTGAATTAACTTTCAGAGAACCATGCACCTGAATTCCAAGATCCCTCTGTTCCACTACATTCCTTAGGACCCAACCATTCACCATGAAACTCCAAATCTGAATTGACTTTCTAAAATGCAAAACTTACACCGATCTATCTTAATATCCGTTGGCATGTCTCAACCCATTTCCACAGCTGATCAAAATACTGCTGCAATTCCTGAAATTTCAGAATCACTTCCTCACTCTCCATTATGCCGCCAATTTTAATGCTGGCTTCAAACTTACAAATTATGTCTGTACATTTTCATCTCGATCATATATATACGTAATATGTAGTGGTCCCA
>NW_025191803.1:0-3584 GCF_004010195.1 Chiloscyllium plagiosum
CAGCCAAACCCACAACCTCAGACACTGTTTAACAGATCCTTAACCCTGGATTATTTCAGCCTATCCCACGCACTCAGACACTGTGTTCCAGATTCTAACCCCTGGATTAATCCGGCCTATCTCACTCTCTCAGGCACTGTGTTCCAGACCCTAAATCCTTGAATTAATCTTGTCTGTCCCATGCTCTCAGGCACTTTGTTCCAGATCCTAACCCCTGGAATAATCCAGCCAAACCCAATCTCTAAAGCACTGTGTTCCAGACCCTAAATCCTTGAATTAATCTGGTCTATCCCACGCTCTCAGGCACTGTGTTCCAGAGCCTAACCCTTGGATTAATCTGGCCTAACCCACATCCTCAGATACTGTGTTCCAGACCCTAACCCTTGGATTAATCCGGCCTAACCCACATTTTCAGACACTGTGTTCCAGACCCTAACCCCTGGATTAGTCCGGCCTATCCCACTCTCTCAGGCACCGTGTTCCAGGCCATAACCCCTGGATTAATCCGGCCTATCCCTGACTCTCAGCCACTCCATTTCAGACTCTAAACCCTGCATTAATCCAGCCAAACCCACACCCTCAGACACTGTGTTACAGACCCTTAACCCTGGATTAATCCGTCCTATCCCATACTCTCAGACACTGTGTTCCAGACACTAACCCCTGGATTAACTGGCCCTACCCCACACTCTCAGGCACTGTGTTCCAGAACGTAACCCCTGGATTTATCCAGCCTATCCCATACACTCCGACACTGTGTTCCAGACTCTAACCCCTGGATTAACTGGGCCTACCCCTCACTCTCAGGCACTGTGTTCCAGAATGTAACCCCTGGATTAATCCAGCCAAACCCACACCCTCAGACACTGTGTTACAGACCCTTAACCCTGGATTTATCAGTCCTATCCCATACTCTCAGACACTGTTTTCCAGACACTAACCCCTGGATTAACTGGGCCTACCCCACACTGTCAGGCACTGTGTTCCAGAACATAACCCCTGGATTTATCCAGCCTATCCCATACTCTCAGACACCGTGTTCCAGACCCTAACCCCTGGATTAATCCGGCCTATCGCACACTCTCAGGCACTTTGTTCCACACCCTAACCGCTGGATTAATCCAGCCTCCCACACACTCTCAGGCGGTGTGTTCCAAAACCTAACCCGTGGATTAATCCGGCCTATCCCACATTCTCAAGCACTGTGTTCCAGAGCCTAACCCCTGGATTAAGCCGGCCTCACCCACATTCTCAGACACTTCGTTCCTGACCCTAACCCCTGGATTAATCCGGCCTATCCCAACTCTCAGATACTGTGTTCCAAACCCTAACCCCTGGATGAATCCGGCCGAACCCACATTCTCAGACACTGTGTTCCAGATTCTAACCCCTGGATTAATTCGGCCTATCCCACTCTCTCAGGCACTGTGTTCCAGACCCTAAATCCTTGAATTAATCTGGTCTATCCCACGCTCTCAGGCACTTTGTTCCACACCCTAACCCCTGGATTAATCCAGCCTCCACCACATTCTCAGGCAGTGTGTTCCTGATCCTAACCCCTGGAATAATCCGGTCTATTCCCAATCTCTAAGGCACTGTTTTCCAGACCCTCTTACCTGAATTAATTCAGCCTCCCATACACTCTCAGGCACTGCATTCCAAAGTCTAACCCCTGGATTAATCCGGCCTTACCCACATCCTCAGACACTGTGTTCCAGACCCTAACCCTTGATTTAATCTGGCCTAACCCACATTCTCAGACACTGTGTTCCAGACCCTAACCCCTGGATTAGTCCGGCCTATCCCACTCTCTCAGGCACAGTGTTCCAGGCCATAACCCCTGGATTAATCCAGCCTATCCCTGACTCTCAGCCACTCTGTTTCAGACCCTAAACCCTGCATTAATCTGGCCTATCCCACACTCTCAGAAAATGTATTACAGACTAAAACCCCTGGATTAATCTGCCCTATCCCATACTCTCAGACACTGTGTTCCAGACACTTACCCCTGGATTAATCCGGCCTATCCCACTCTCTCAGACACTGTGTTCCATACCCTAACCCCTGGATTAATCCGACTCCCCACACTCTCAGGCACTGTGTTCCAGACACTAACCCCAGCATTAAACCGACGACCACCATACTCTCTGGCACTGTGTTCCAGACATAATCCCTGTATGAATCTGCCCTATCCCACACTCTCAGGCACTGTTTCCCCGACCCTAACCCCTGGATTAATCCGGCCAATCCCAATCTCTCAGGCACTGTGTTCCAGAATCTAACCCCTGGATTAATCCAGCCTATCCCACACTCCTAGGCACTGTGTTCCAGACACTAACCGCTGGATTAATCCGGCCTATCCCAAATTCTCAGGAACTGTGATACAGATCCTAAACCCCGGATTATTCCCACCTCTCCCACACTCTCAGGAACTGTGTTCTAGACCCTAACCTCTGTATTAATCCGGCCTATCCCACACTTTCAGGCACTGTTTTCCTGACCCTATCCCCTGATCGATCCGGTCTATCCCACACTCTCAGATACTGTTCCAGAGCCTAACCCCTGGATGAATCCGGCCTAACTACATTCTCAGACACTGTGTTCCATACCCTAACCTCTGGATTAATCCGGCCTCCCCCACACTCTCAGGCACTGTGTTCCAGATCCTAACCCCTGGATTGATCCGGCCTATCCCACTCTCTCAGACAATGTATTCCAGACCCTCAACCCTGGATTGACCTGGCCTACAGCCTATCCCACACTCTCAGGCACTGTTCCTGACCATAACCACTGGATTGACTCGGCCTACCCGACACTCTCAGGCACTGCGTTCCAGACCCTAACCTATGGATTAATCCGGCCGATCCCACACTCTCAGGCACTCTGTTCCAGACCCTAACCCCTGGATTAATCCAGCCTATCCCACTCTCTCAGACAATGTATTCCAGACCCTCAACCCTGGATTGACCTGGCCTCGCTCACTCTCTCAGGCACTGTATTCCAGACCCTAACCCCCTGGATTAAAACGGCCTATCCCACACTCTCAGGCACTGTTTTCCTGACCCTATCCTCCGGATTAATCCGGTCTATCTCACACTCACAGGCACTGTGTCCCAGACCCTAACCCCTGGATTTTTCCAGCCTATCCCACACTCTCACACATTGAGTCCCAGACCCTAACCCCTGGATTAACCCGGCCTACCCCACACTCTCAGGCACTGTGTTCCACGCCCTAACCACTGGATTAATTCGGCCTATCCCACACTCTCAGGTACTATGTTACTAGACCCTAACTCCTGGATTACCCCGGCCTATCCCCCACACACAGACTCTGTATTCCAGAACCTAACACCTGGATTGACTATCCCACACTCTCAGACACTTTGTTCCAGACTCAAACCACTGGTTTAAATCGGCCTTCTCCATACTCTCGGAGACTGTGTTCCAGACCCTAACCCCTGTATTCATCCGGCCTTTACTACACTCTCAGGCACTGTGTTCCAGACCCTAACCCCTGGATTAATCCGGCCTCCCCCACACTCTCAGGCAATGTGTTCCAGACCCTAAGCCCTGGATTAATCCAG
>NW_025191804.1:0-3585 GCF_004010195.1 Chiloscyllium plagiosum
TTCTAAGTTTCACTGCAATCACCTCTCATCTTTCGAAACTCGAAATCACAGGCCGAGTTTCCCCATCAGACAATCTTGCCACTTTAGGGATTTGTCTGGAAAATACCTTTTGCAGTTCCTCTGTAGTCAGTATAATCTATCTTAGATTAGGACTCCAAACGGTACACAATACTCTAAGTGTAGTCTCAGCAACACTATATGCATCTGGTGCACGACACCTTCTATATTGCAATTACATACACATGAATGTAAACCTAATTTTTCGTTTCCTATTTGCATGCGTTCTTCCCAATTCCTTTCACTTTAACTTTTCTTATGATGTTAGTTGGAGAGTTCATAAAAAAAGATCCTCCTGAATATCCAATGATACGTTATCCATTAGCTCCTTGTTGCCTACGTCCACAAGAATCATCTTCAAACCATTCCAAAAAATGTTTGCCACTTATGGTTTTCATTTCATCGATGCATGATCATCCTCCCCCGTTTTCCCATTACCTTCTATATATCCAGTAACACCTTCTTTGTAATTCAGCCCAAGAGACACCCGACCGCGGATTACAAGTTAACTGATCTGTAGTTCACCACTCTCCATCTTCATCCTTTCTTAAACTGTTGGATAATATTTATAACTTTTGCCATATCCAGATTGGCTAAATATCTTTCCGGAATGTATTGGAAAATAACATGAAAATCTGAGAAGCAATCAATCCTTCTATTGCTGCTTCCTCTGAAATTCTTGTATGAAGTACATCTGATCTGTCAGATCTATAAATACTCATTCCAGCTTTCTTTTCAAAGATGACCTCAACACTGATAAGAATGATCTTCGACTTTACTTACACAAGTCCCATGGTCACTTGGTATTCTTGGGAGAATTTCTGGATATTCTGCCTTGAAGATAGACACAAAGAAACTGTTTCTTTCCCCTGTGATTTCTCTGTTCTCTTCAATAAATTACCCTGTCCTAACACCTACTGTTCCACATTTGAACTTGTTTTTACTTTTGTTTCATACACTGATGTACTTTTTTTTAGCAGTCTTTATGTTTTTCCTTAGCAGCCTTTATGGTTTTCTCTTGTTTGCATGCTGTTTCGCTTTTTTATTTCCTTCTCAGTTTCTTGGTCATCCGTTGCTGGGTCCTACATTTCCCTGAATCCACTGGCTTACTACAACACTTGGCATTTTTCTAAGCTGCTTCCTTTGACCTAATAGATAGTTAAAGGTGAGGCTGAAAGGGTTAGGTCGGAGAGGAGGGTGGACCAGATTGATGGGAAGGAAGATAAACACATAGGAACGTTCAAAAGGGGGAGTGTGCTGAGTTGGAATATTGGACTGGGATAAGGTGGACTTAGGCGAAATGGG
The DNA here is from genome assembly GCF_004010195.1 of Chiloscyllium plagiosum. Classification (NCBI taxonomy): domain Eukaryota; kingdom Metazoa; phylum Chordata; class Chondrichthyes; order Orectolobiformes; family Hemiscylliidae; genus Chiloscyllium; species Chiloscyllium plagiosum. The sequence goes on from NW_025191804.1 coordinate 1,363, forward strand.
GAAACTGGTGAAATCTATATTAATCCCCTGTGGTTGGAGGGTCCCAAGGCTGAAGAGGAACCTTTCTTCATCCATGCTTCGTGTGTTTAGGGTTTGGCGATGGAGGAGGCCCAGGACTCTCATGTCCTTGGCAGAATGGAAAGGAGAGTTAAAGTGTTTAGCCACGAGGTGGTGGAGTTGGTTAATGTGGCTGTTCCAGCGATGTTCTCTGAAATGATCCACGTATGTCTCGCCAATGTAGAGAAGACCACACTGAGTTTAAAGAATACAGTAGATGAGGCGTTCTGTCTCCCTTCATCACCTATCACTTTCAACACCACCTTCATCTACCTATCGCATTCCCATCGACCTGCCTCCTGCCACAACCCCTTCTCATTTATCTCTCAGATCCTTGACCCAGAAGCCTCATTCCTGATAAAGGGTTGTGTCCGAAACGACAATGCTCCTGCTCATAGTACGCTGACTGACTGTGCTTTTCCAGCACCACTGATCTCCAGCAGCTGATGTGCCCACTTTCTCCTCACACCTTCAGGGCTTGCATGATTCAGATTTATAACAGTTACTTCAAATAAAACAAAAACTACCGCTCGACAAAATGTTAATGCCAGCTACCTAACACATGCTCATGAAATCCATTTTTCCCAGAATTAGCATTCAGTTGGGTTAACACAGTTTAGATATAATGTAAACAGTACATTATTACTGCAGTAGCCACAAATTTGTATATCTCATTTTCCTGTTTTATAACCTGCCCAACATTTATATTGCAGCTTTCACTTTGATATATAACGCCCATCAATGTTTCCTTCTCCATGCTGTTTTTACGCTACACATTACAAGATTCTGTAGAATCTGAGCGACGTGGACTTTGGGGAGATTAATGGTAGACATCATCTCGCCACATCATTTATGAACTTCTTGAGTATCATTGTGACATTTTCTCCAGATCTCCCGTAATGCTAGTGAAGTAGAGAAGGACAATGGTCGTTCAACAATGCTCTGTATTTCCCCCAGAGCGCTGAGACTGCTCTAACCTGGGTGGGAACGTTACAGCAGGGTGGTAAAGTATTGCTGCTGCTGTACAGGATCTTAGTGAGATCACATCTGGAGTAGTGTGTACAGATTTGGTCTCTTCAATGAAGAAAGGATGCTGTTATATTGGAAGCACCTCAGAGGTGGTCCCCTCAACTGACTCCTGCAATGAAGGTGCTAGCTTATAACGAAAGGATGATCAGGTTGATCCAATAGCCATTGAAAGAAGACCTTATTTCAACATAGATGACAGGAAGGAGTTAACAACTGAAGTGAATTACACAGATAATGGAGGAGTCCATTCCATTCTCCAGCCTGTTACACACGAACAACAGAAGGATATTCAGGTTTTGACCCTGTTACACCAGAATAGAACTAGGCTGTTCAGCCCCTGGAGCCTGATGTATATTTACAGAAGGAGGCCAATCAGCCCCTCGAATCTATAACACTGGCCCCAGAGTAGGCCGTGCGGCACCAGTATCCTCTTACACAGCAACAGGATCAGCCCATTTAGCCTCCTCAAGTCTGTAACATAGAAGCTGGAAGCGGTCACACAGTGACTAGAGATCTGTTACACTGGGATAACAGGAGGCCATTCAGACCCACCGAGTCTGTTGCAAGAGAATTAGATAAGGACAAAAACTATCTGGGACTTATTTCATGAGAAAGGAGCAGGTAATTCAGACACGTGTCTGTTGTATGGGAACAAGAGAAGACCAATCGCTCCCTTGGTCCCATCTCGGGGATACATGAGGAGACCGTTCAGTATCTCCACCTATTATGGAGAAATATGAGAAGATCCATCAGCCCCTCAAAATGTTGCAAAGCAAAGGGAAGATTCCATAATCCCCCACCCATCTAACGCATCAACAGGAGGTGGTCATTCTGGCCTTGGAGACGACAACATGGGAACGCCAGAAAGACTTCATCCCATCGATTTTGTACACTAGCAGGATGATGAGTCCAGTCAGCCACACATACCGCTTATGCAGCAATTGGAGCAGATCTCTTAAAACCTTTTGCCTATCAAACAGGAATTCAAAGAAAACGTAAAGGTTTTAGAAAGGGAAGAACTTATAATAACTGAATACATTAGGGAGTAAAACGTAACAATAAAGTATTGTAATTTAAGACAAATTATTAGAATCCATTGTTGTTGACATTTGCAAACGTAAACCACAATTCATCGGA
>NW_025191805.1:0-3585 GCF_004010195.1 Chiloscyllium plagiosum
CAGAGACGAACTCTTTCCTTTCTTCTGCTTTTTTCCCCCCTCAGTAACCACATTGCTGAGGTTTTCTGCAGGAAAGGGCATGTCGAACTAACTTTAATAGAATTATTTGACGAGGTTTCAAAGTTGATTGATGAGGGAAGGGCTGTAGATATCATTTACATTAACTTCAATAAGGCGTTTAATAAAGTTCCCAATGATAGGCTGTTGGAGAAAGTGAAGTCGCCTGGAAAACAGTGTGTACAAACGTGATGGATAGAGAACTGGCTGGGCAGCAGCGGAGTATTAGTGGAAGGGAGATTCTCTCAATGGAGACTTGTGACTTGTGGTGTTCCACAGGGATCCGTGTTGGGACCACTGTTGCTTGTGATACGCATAACACATATAATCTGGAGGCAGGTACAGGTGGTCCGATGAGCAATTTTGCAGATGTCACTGAGAATGGAGGAGCAGCAGATAGTTAAGGGGACTGTTAGAGAATGCAGCCGAATATAGATTGATTGGAGAGTTGCTCAGAGAAATTGAGGATTGAGTTCAATCTGATCAAAGGCGAGTTGTTGCATCTTGGAAAATCCTGTTCAAATGTGAAATATATAGTAAATGGAAATGTCCTGGGAAAAAATGGTATATACAGAGATTTGGATATTCATAAGGATTGTTCCCTGAAGATGGTCACGCAGATCGATGGATTTGTCAAATAGTCCTTCCTAATGAAGGGCTTTTGCCTGAATGGTCGATTTCCTTGCTCCTCAGATGCTGACCGGCCTGCTGTGCTTTTACAGCACCACTCTAATCTCGACTCTGATCTCCAGCATCTGCAGTCCTCACTATTTCCAGAGTTTTCAAAAAGGCATACGGCAGGCTCCCCTGCTTTGGGCGGGTGTATTGAGTACAAGAATTGGCTGGTCATGCGAGAGTCCTATATGATTTTGGTTCGGCCATGTTTGGAATACTGCAGAAAGATTTTGTTGCTGCATTACGAAAAGGATGTGAATGTTTTGGAGAGGGTGCAGTGGAGTTCTCCAGAATGTTGCCTGGTTTGGACGGCGCTTGCAATGAAGAGTGGTTGAGAAGATTCGGATTATCTTCATCAGAAAGACAGAATTTGAGTGGGAGACCCACTAGAGGTCTACAAAATCATAGTTATGGACAGATTGGATAGGAAGAAGCTCCTTCCCAGTTGGGAACACATGTACTAGGGCTCACGAGTTCAAGGTGACATGAGAAACGTTTCAGGGTTATATGCGTGGAAGATTATATACACAGAGTGTGGTGGGTGTTTGGAACGTATTGCCAGTGGCGGTGGTAGAGGCGGGCACTACAGCATCATTTCAGATATATCTAGACAGATACTTGAATGGGCAGTGAACAGAGTGGTACAGATGCATAGAAAATAGACGACAAGTTTTGATGGAGGATCTGAATAGTCACAGGCTTGGTGGGCCGAATGGCCTCTTCCTTTGCTGAAATTAGATTTGATCTTTTGTCTTTGTTTCACGATGATTAGTGACTCCTTGCATGAACAAATTTTCTTGAATGATGAAAGCACTCCATCTTTTACTCTATAAAGATGAAGCCTCCAGTTTAAAAAAAAACACTGCTTCACTTGCCTCCATTTCTTGTTAGTTCATACAATATTTCGTCCTATCATATTCACCTTTTCAGTCTCAGAACATCGCTTTATAATATCCTACTATACCCATATCCATGAAACAACTGAGATGGGTCTTCATGCAGAGATTTTTGGTTTTCAATTTTAGTCGTTCATTGTTGAGAGTGTTAAATTATTTCTTATCTCCGATCTATTGCAAAAGCCTGTTTCCCCAACTAAACTCCCCTGTTTCTATTACACTAAAACATTGATCATGTTTTTGTTTTTAACTATTGCTCGTGATTGTAGATCCACTTCCAAAATTAACATGGAACATATCGCTATTTTGGACACAGGTTCTCATTCAGGCAAATAATCTGCCTGAAGCAAAATCATTTTTTTAACCTAATCAGTCCAAACTGTGCTTGCAAACGAACTGTTCACTAATTCTCTGCAAGTTAATCGTTTCGACCAATCTTCTGCAATTTGGCTTTCTCAGCCCAAACGCACTTAATACTTTGGGTGGCTGGTATTATTCAATAACCCATTGCTCAATGCATTGGCATTTGGGAGGTCTCAATATTAGTATCAACTTATAGTTAGGAAATGCTGCAATAGCAGTATGATACCAAACAATTTTTGATTTTAAGGAAACGCAGTATGTGTCTCACCAGCGCAAAGAAATAGTGTGCTAGATTACTAACATGTAAGCTTTATTGGTTGGCCTGAAGAAATGTTAGATTAAACCAACTGCTCAGCAGGTCAAGCAGCACCTGTGGAGAGAAAGCAAGGTTAGAGCTTCGAGTCCAGTGACCCTTCTTGAAAACACCATTTTCAAGGTGGCATTTGATTAGAGAAAAAACGATAACATATATTTGCAGAATTCGACCATTCGGCCTATGTGGTCTGTTCCACAAATTCGATCATATATTTCTCAAATTCATTCTCCTGCCTTCTTCCATAGACCTTGCGACACTGACTGATCAGGAAACTATCTCCCGCTCTTTTAGACGACTTGGTTTCCAAAGGCTCCTCAGCGAACGATTTCCACAGATTCCACTTCATCTCAGTTCTCAAGGCTCCTCCTGTCACTTTGAGTCTGTGTCGTCGAGTTTTGTATCCCCTTCGACTTGTGGAAACATCTGCACATCCTCTCTATCCGGGAATCTCCGTATTCTGTAAGTTTCAATGAGCCCCTCCCACCTCATTCTTTTAAACTGCAGCGGGTTCAGTCACAGAATCCTGAACCACACTTCACATGACAACCTTTTCCCCAGCAGAGATTTTATAAAACACCTCCCGAATCCCTCCAAATTCAAAATATGTTTCCATACAAAGGGGCTCCAAAACTGCTTACAGAATTCCAGATTTGGTCTGACCAGAGTTTATCGAGTCCTCGAAGAATCTTTCTAATTGTTAAATGAGCAGACATTTTGACTTTATGATAATCCTCACTCTTTCTGCCATACGTTTCCCCATTGGGAAAATATTCTTCACCTTTATTGTTCCAACGAATGTTCGTGACCTCAAATATTCTGATATTTTACTTATTATGACAGTTCTTTACCCACTCTTCTCGCCTTTCCAAGTCCTTCTGCAGCCTCATGACCTCCTCAATACTTCCTGCAACCAATCTGTCTTTGCGTCATTTGCAAACGCTGCAGCAATGCCCTTACTTCCTTCATCTGGATTGTTAATATGGAACGTGGATTCTTGTGGTGCAAACACTCACCCCTATGGAACACCACTAGTCACAGGCTACTATGTTGAAAAAAAGAAAAATCTGACATACGCTCTGTCTTCTTCCAGTAAGCTAATATTCTCTCTATGGAAGTTCTCTGTCCGTAGATATTGTGTCTTACTTGATTTAGCAATCTGACATGCAACAATTAGTCAAGGGCCTTCTAGAAATGTAGCTTGATCACATTATAACGATGCAGTCACGGTAAGAGGTCATTTTGGGTTTTTTTCTGAAGAGAGGCTGCAATACAGTGGTG
>NW_025191806.1:0-3585 GCF_004010195.1 Chiloscyllium plagiosum
TAATAACCATATTTGATCTCCTATGGAACCACAGAAAGATGGCTCTTCAATTTTTAAGAGCCCTTTTTTCTCGTTAGTTATGTTTTTGCACTTCATACACTGCCAAAGCTATCTCATGCCCCCTTTATTCCCTCCTTATTTCCCACAGTAGTGGATTCTGCAACCCTTTATGGTCAAGGGATTCAACTAACCCCAGCTGTCTATTCCTGACACATTCCTCTATCTAGTTACTTGACCCGGGCCGTAATATCCCTTGTCATATATTTTTCCCTATTGCTACTCGCACAGCCCTTCACACAAACGGGATCATGCTGACGCTGAACTCTTATCATCTCGCTTTTGAAAGATTCACACTTGCCAGACGTTCCTTTACGTGTGTAAAACTTTTCCCAATCATCTTTTGAAAGGTCCTGCCTAAGAACATCACAAATAGCTTTGCCCCTATTTGGAACATTAAGTTGTGAACCATACCTGTGCTTTTCCTGTACGAATTTCAAATTCAAAAGATTAAGATCACTGGTCCCAAAGTGCATTCACTCTAACAGTTCAGCCACATGCCTTGCTTTACTTCCCAAGAGGAAATTTGAGGCCGAGACCAGATCAGCCGTGGTCTTAATGAATGGCAGGACAAAGGCGTCGAATGTCTTTATGCTTTTGTGTGTTTCTGGTTGTGTGCAAATGTGTGTGTTTCTTTCTTTGCCTGTGTATGTTTGCGTGCGTTTTGATGTATTAATTTGTGTTCTTCTGCACCTGCGTCTCAAAGCAGTGGAGTTTCTCTTGTTTCAGCAGTGAACACATTGAAATTCGGAAAGTCCCTCCTCAGTCTCTCACTCTCTCTCCGTCTGCCTCTACCGCTTGTTTATAAAAGGATCCAATACCACTTTCTGCTGGCAGCCCCTTGCAAGTCCAGAGGGAGCAGCTTTGCTTGAAAACGTAATCAAAGACAGTGACTCCCTCCCGTTTGAATTGAATTGGCTTCATTGTCACGTTCCCTTTAATGAAAGCTGAGAAAAGATTGCAATTTCTTTGCTTATGCCGCCATCTTAGGTACAACAAATCTCGGTACTGATTCTGACGTATTTGGAACAAATTTGAAGGATAATAAATTAATGTCCAGCAGAACAATAAAATGGAAAAAAAGAAAGGACACAAATTACAGTAAATTCACACCAGTCTCTGCAAGTACCACTCCTCCAATCCGCGCTGGGAACAGACTCCATGTCATCCCTGGCCCATTCTACAGATCACTCTGGGCCCAGTCTCCAGACCACGCTGGGCCCAGTCTCCAGATCTCTCCGGGCCGATTGTCCAGACTGCACCCGACCTTTTCTCCACAACTCATGAGGCCCAGTCACCAGACCGCACCATTCTCCAGGCAGCATTGTGTCCAGACTCCAGGTCGCAGCGGGACCAGTCTTCAGATCGTAAAGGGCCCAGTTTCCAGACCATGCTGGACTCAGTCTCTAGGCAGCACCAGAAGAAAATCTCACGCCGCATCTGAACGAGGTCCAGTCTCCAGACCACACCAGGCCCAGTTTCGAGGCCACACCTGAACCAGTCTCCAGATTGCACCAGGACCATTCTCAAATCCACACTGGGCGCAGTCTCCAAGCTGCACCCGACCTTTTCTCCACAACTCATGGGGCCCAGTCACCAGACCGCACCAGGGCCATTCTCCAGGCAGCATTGTGTCCAGACTCCAGGTCGCAGCGGGACCAGTCTTCAGATCGTAAAGGGCCCAGTCTCTAGACCATGCTGGACTCAGTCTCTAGGCAGCACCAGAAGAAAATCTAACGCCGCATCTGAGCGAGGTCCAGTCTCCAGACCACACCAGGCCCAGTTTCGAGGCCACACCTGGACCAGTCTCCAGATTGCACCAGGACCATTCTCAAATCCACACTGGGCGCAGTCTCCAAGCTGCACCCGTCCCAGTCTCCAGACCACACCTGATCCAGTCTCCAATCTGCACCAGGCCCAATCCCCAGACAGCAGCAGGCGCAGTCTTCAGAACACACTCAATCCTGTCTCCAGACCACACTGGACACTTTTTGCACACTGCACTATGCATTAAATCTCGAGACATTGCCACCCCACACCAGCCTCCTGTCTGGTACCCATCTCCTCCATTCGTATCGCAGTGTCTTGAAAAAGCTAAGCATCTGAGAAGAAAAATGCCTCCAGAAAACTTTATAGAAAAGAGAGACGAATAGAATGGGTGGTGCAGAAAGGGTTCCACCTGGAATTTTCCGACCCTTCTGCCATCTTTGGGGTATTTCACGTTTGTTTCCTTCTTCAAAGAATGGCTTTGGAGACTCAGAGTAGTTTTGTCAGATTCCATGTAATACTGTCCCTGAAGAATTAACAGAATGAGAAGAACATGCACATTGATGGCCCATATGCTGCCTTTGGGTTTATTTCAGCACGTTCTAATCCATTCTCAATTTAATTTGGAAGACTACATCGAAAAAAATAATTGAAGATTAGAGAAAGTGCCAGAAAATTCATCTCAACCTCTTGCAAAGTGCTTCACTCATTTTAGCCTGGGTGCAATTGTACTACTGTGGTCTTCATAGCTCCCGGTGCAGGACAGGACTGACATGGTCTACGCAATTTTCTGCATTCAGCAGATTTTCGTGTTGGACAAAGCAGAGCCTGAACCACGCAGTACTCTGTGCTCAACAGATATCTCCTCTGGGTTAATGGTTCTCTGTAATGGATTGAGAATTTGATATAACTAACCATTTCATCTGATCTGGCAATGCCTTTATTTCTCATTCTTCTGATTGGGCCCTCTTTCACTCACTCCAATAATGTTGCAGTGTGAGCACACATCGTTCACCATGTTGGTGACAACACATTGTCCTGGTAGCAGTCATCGCCTCCTCATTCAGAGGCAGTCAGCCATTCCCATCGCGCTCGGGACTCCACATAGAAAGAAAGGATGCCCTCTCTGATAAAGGCCGTCCCCTTAGTAGTCATCTCACAACTTCCTCCCCCTTACTACTCTCCATGGCCAAACGACCACATCAAGTATCCCTTATGTACTGAGAACAATTGGGCCATTGAGAATTTCAGATAGCAGATTGTCAGGGAGATGGAACCGCAATTCCCGGTCAGAGTGAACCTTCCACGACACACTGTATGACTAAGTCCTCGATTGCCTCGCCATATATGTAACGTACAACCTTCTATTCTTCCTGAAACGTTCTCAGTTTCACGGTTACCTACGTTATATTCCAACTGCCAAATTGTCGCCAATGCTTACCCAACTGGATATTCTCTACCTCCTCTTGATAACTTAGTGAGAATATTTTTGTTCCATCTATCTAAAACGTTGGTATAGTCTGCAAATAATTGAGGGCCCAGCATTGCTTACCGTGTCAGTGCAGTCATTACTTTGTGGTGAACTGATGAAGACTGAATTATCGCTAATTTATACTTGCTCGCCGTTCGCTAACCAGTCCTCCCTATATTTTTTGCGCAGTATCTTTGAAAGGCGGAATATTCAAGCATGAGAGATTAAAAGTTCGACTCCAACGGATCAGTAAATGCCTCAAATGGCTGAATTACCTCATGCTGTTCCTG
>NW_025191807.1:0-3585 GCF_004010195.1 Chiloscyllium plagiosum
TCTCCAGCATCTGCAGTCCTCACTTTTGCCATGCAAGAATCAGTCTGGTGAATCTTTGATGCACTCCCTCTATAGCCAGAACAGCCTTCCTCATAAACCTTCCTGCACTTGTATGAATCTGGATCTTTTACAGCCACTGAGAAGCTGGAATAGGCCTCTGTTTAACTCTGCTTCATCTACAAGGCAACATTCTGACAGCAAAATGCTCCATCAGAAGGGTTGGCTTATTTCATACAATCTAATGTGAGATGAGGACTCAGTTTCCTGACCAAAAAGCTAACAAGGTGCAAAAGCTTCAGAAGTAGTGTTTCCATGCATAGTGCCTGTCTGTGGGTTAGGCTCTAAGCAGAATGCTTTGAGATAATGTTAAAGAAACCAACAGCTTTATTTTGGATTTCCAATGCTATTAGAAGACAATACATGAGTTAGAAGGATTTGACTAAAAAGACTGGGTTGTGATGAATCATAGAATTCATGTTCGAGGGAGGACATGCTGGAGGGAGGTTTGGGGTCGTTGATTTTCATCATCACCCTGGATTTGATGGAGGTGGGGGGGGGGAGTTGGTGAATAACAATGTTTGCCATAACCAAGCTGTAGGCCTGCGGCTCAACGCACAGAGTGGGGAGGTAAGCAATCACATCACAGGATTGCATGAGGATATGAAGAGGTTTGATGGGATGAACAGAAAGATGAAGGTTTGGGGAGTAGCCAAGATTGAGAGACGAAGTCTAGGATTCACTCTGTGGAGAGTTACCTGTGTCACAGGAGTACGGGAACAGGAGGAGGCTATTCAGCCCTGCTCCACCATTCAATGAGATCATGGCTGACCTGTGGCCTCATGCCACATAGCTGCCTCTGTAGGAGTGAACCAACGACTGGGGACAAAGACTCAGGCAGAGGGAACAGAATTCCATGTCCTGAGACCTGGCATATATGCAGTACAACACTTCCCTCCACTTGGACTGATGAGGGTCACAAGCTATTTCCTGAACATAAGAGTTCTTTGCCTGATCCGATCTATGGGTTTATCACAGTAAAGACATTGGGCAATACGTAATCCTTGCATGCTGTGCTTCAGTCAACATTCAGGATGCAGAGAGTGTACGTGATGGATGATGAGGAACTGTGAGAGCTGCAGCGTTGTACAGAATAGGAAAATGAGGACATTCATGAGAAGGAAAATAAACTTCACAACCCACAATGCAGAATCATCAGCTGCAGCAACTCAGATAGGATTTGCCTGGTAACCACTTCATGGAACTGAGTTAATGAAGTTGTCATTCATTGACAGTAAATGTATTGATGATGCTGAGTCCAGTTCCCCCTGTTAATCTCAATTAAAGTGTTTACCAGCCTGTTCTTCCTTCACTTTTCCTTAATAAAGGTTAAGGCACTCCAGCACCATTTTAGAAGTCCCTGTTTTATTGCGTACAATCTTCTCCTAGAATGAGTCAAAGCCATGGATTGTGTGAGGGACTGACAGCACGTGATCCACCCAGGTGCATAACGTCTTTAAAATGCTATCTGCATCAGGAATCCTTGGATGTCCTGCCAGAGATGAGTAATTCCACTTGTGGCAAGCGGGAACATTTGGCTAAGCATGACACTATGGGTGAGAAGGGCATCATTAACAAGGTGAATCCGGGACAGTCATGTGATAAAATCCACCAGATCTCATGGAGAGAAATCCTCCATGAAACTTGACAAAAAGGACCCGAAGCTAATTTCTGGTAAGAGACTTCCTTCCTGAGCTGCTGTGTGTTATCATTCTGCATCAGCCTATTAGGCATGTGAGAGAAACCCAGGCTCCAAATTGTCTTTCAGTAATTGTGAAAGAGTTGTTTTGTTTAGTGTCAGCAGCAGCAGGTCATCAGCAGCAAACCTATTCATTCAGAGTGCTTGGATGGTATGCATTGGAAATGACAGGAGATTTGCTCACCTGCTGGTGAGCTGACAAAGGGCTCTTGCATCACTTCTTTCTCTTTTAGATTAGAGTGGTGTTAGAAAAGCACAGCAGTTCATGCAGCATCCGAGGAGCAGGAAAATCAGTGTTTTGGGCAAAAGCCCTTCATCAGGAATAGAGGCAGCGTGCCTGCAGGGTGGAGAGATAAGCTAGAGGAGGGTGGGGACAGGGAGAAAGTAGCAGAGAGTACAATAGGTGAATGGGGGTGGGGATAGAGGCGATAGGTCAGGGAGGAGGGTGGGGGAAGGTAGCAAAGAGTACAATGGATGAATGGGGGTGGGGATGGAGGTGATAGGTCAGAGAGGAGGGTGGAGTGGATAGGTGGAAAGAAAGATAGGCAGGTAGGACAATTCATGGGGACAGTGCTGAGCTGGAAGTTTGGAACTGGCGTGAGGTGGGGGAAGGGGAAATGAGGAAACTGGCTTTTGCCTGAAACGCCGATTTTCCTGCTCCTCGGATGCTGCCTGAACTGCTGTGCTTTTCCAGCACTACTCTAATCTTGAATCTGGTTTCCAGCATCTGCAGTCCTTGTTTTTACCTCTTTCTCTTTTAGAAAAGGCCTGCAATATTAATTACCATTCAGACAATTAACCTGACAGCGATGCAGGTTACTCAGCATCACGAACACTGGGGACAGAAGCCCGCTCCCTCCTTAGCTGCCAGTAAGCCAGAGATCTGTAGCTGTAGTGCACAGTCTTAAAAAAGCTTGTTTACCAACTGGGAAGTCTTGGGTCGATTTGCTGCCTCTAATCCTTTCTATTGGAATCTAAGCTGTGGATATAAATAGGGAAGGGATGCTCCCATGGACACCTCAAGCAGAAAATGTAAATAGGTTCAATAAACTAGTAACAATTCTTCTGAGATACATGATGCCCTCTTCCAGACCTCAGTCTCAATTGAAGAGTACGGTCACATCACTATTTTAGCTGCATGCTACTGACACTAAGAAAAATCGCTGATAGGACACAAGAAGAGAACTTGGGTTAGCTACTCCCAGGTATAATCCTTTATATCCTGAGGAGGTGATACCAGTTAATCTTTCCAGACACTAACTGCCTCATACAATAATGGCAACATCACTGAGAATGCAGTAGCTGCTGCCAGTGTGACACCCACCTGAGGCTAGAATCATCACTGGATCCCAGGCCATAAGTGAGACAGTGGAATGTATCATGGGAAAGGTGGTGGTAGTAGCAAGAGCATGGAGGCAGTTTTTAGCTGTTGCCCTCCAGCATTGTCAACGCCAACTTCCTTGATCAGGCACTGGATGCCTTTGAACAAGACGCTACAGATGGCGCTCCATCATATCTGAAAGCCTGCAAGCTAGTCTGAGGGATGAATTTATTGTGTTCCCTGCAATGGTGAGGTCCAAGTTCAATCTGTGTTCAACAGGGGCATCAATTGGTCACTTAAGGACCTCAATTTGCTGTGGTAGGAGAAGGCTCTCCGTGGCCTCTCCAGCCAAAGTCTAAATTCAGGTGGAACTGGAAAGACACCATGGGCATCACCCGCTAAACTCCCACCATTCCTGGCTCTAAACTCATTGGGGTGGAGGGATGGAGTTAAATCCCGTCCATTGCTAATACTGATTCTGGATTAGTGGTGCTGGAAGAGCACAGCA
>NW_025191808.1:0-1630 GCF_004010195.1 Chiloscyllium plagiosum
CGGACAGCACCTACAGTGTCAGCAGACTGCTGACTCTCTCTGGGTCTGAATGGGAGGCCAACGCTCGCTTCTCCTGTGCCCTCACCCACGTGACTCTCCCCTCAGCAAGAGCATCAGGAGATCAGAATGTGTGTAGAATATTTGAGACAGTCCACAGAGGAGACACAACTTTAAATAGAACAGGGCTGAGCTGGCAGCACTGAATTTCAACTCTCTTCCTTCTTGGGATTGGCTTGGCGGCACTTCTGAGGTTCGAGGGTTAAGGCAGGTCATTGGGATCATCAAAAAGAAGCTTTACTCTGTATCAGACTCCATGCTGACCGTGTTGTGGGAGTGTTTGATTGGGGCAGTGATGACCTGTGATGCCAAGTCAAACCTTTTGAAAATGCTGAAGACTGTCAGCTGTACAAAAACAATGTGAACCTCAGAAGTCTCTGCTTCAGTAAAACAGACCTACTTCCTGCTCAGCCGCCAGTTTCAATTTAAGGTTTTGTTACTGTTTAAAGGAACAGGATGCTTAGGTTATTGAGAAAATCTCCACAAGTGTTTTCCTCAAGCTCCATTGTGGCTGTGAATTTGTGCAGCTTCCTCTGTCTGGGCTGTTAATTGCTGACTGTTTTCTGTCAATGTCAATCTGGTAAAGGGAATATAGATGAAGATGACTCGGTCTCTGTCTCATGTGTGCTTTGGAAATGGCCAGAGCTGAAGCCTCAGGGAAAGCTGTGTGAAGTGTTAACCTCCACCCTCAATGCCTGGAGAATGAGGGGGAGAATCGAGGGGGCAATGGGGTCCCTGGAGCAGGAGGGCAATGTTACCATTGTGTCCAGAAGGGGCACTTTCAGCAGGAATGCACAACCCCAAGGAAATCTTTCCCAATAAATGGGGAAAAGAAGGAAGGCAGGAGGGGACAATGGGGAATACAATAGTCTGATGGAAATTCCCCATCAACGCTCACCCATCCCTTAGGCACAGCAAGATCACAGGCCAAGAAATTTAAATCAACTGTTAGGGAGCCAGAGCCACTGGGAACCCTATATTGATGAATATGACAAGCAGGACCTTGTTACTCAGAATAACAATTGCACAATAACAATTTGGGAAATAAATATTCCATAAATTAGACCTGGGTTTTCTTTACTCTTCAAATGAGATGGAATTGTCCCGTGTGTCCCTGGGGTCAGATTGAGAATGTTCAGTCCGGGGGAGTCTGGGAGTCATGGCTGGGGAGGATAGGCCAATGATAAACTTGTTCCAATTTCTGCTGTCATATTCTGTAGCCCCTGGGCCATCTCAGTGAGGATCATCCAGGGCTCAGGGTGGATTCCAGAGCAGCTCCTTGTCCTGACTGTTGTGTTCCTCAGTCCACATGTGGCTCCGGCAATCTCACTCCATGGCTCTAGTATCAGTGGGGCCCAATGAGGCTGAAATCTTATGCAAACAGACCCTCACACAGCGGGGAGGCTGCTGGTGGCTCAGAAACCCCTTGGATTCAGTCCCAGATTCCACCGTGGCTCTTTCATTCAAACACAGCATTAGCACACTGACACCACATTCAGAGGGCAAGTTTGATTCTTGATTCCAATGTGAGGACATGGGGGCTGGGTGTGAAATGTCCAGTCTGAAACTGGTA
>NW_025191808.1:2189-3586 GCF_004010195.1 Chiloscyllium plagiosum
GGGAGAAGGCAACGTTTTGGTTGTAACCCTTCTAGAGGAAGGGGGGTGGGGGGGGGGGGGGGAACTGATGGGGGAGCTGCAGATAAAGGGAGTGGTGGTGGCAGGGTGGTGAGATGGGGATAGGTGAAGATAGGTAGAGGATACTACCTGTTGAAACTTTATTGCTGGAACAGCACAGCAGGTCAGGCAGCATCCAGGGAACAGGAGATTCGACGTTTCGGGCACAGGCCCTTCTTCAGGAATGACGTTTCGGGCACAGGCCCTTCTTAAGGAACCCTGTGCCCGAAACGTCGAATCTCCTGTTCCCTGGATGCTGCCTGACCTGCTGTGCTGTTCCAGCAATAAAGTTTCAACTTTGATCTCCAGCATCTGCAGACCTCACTTTCTCCTAGAGGATACTACCTGATTGGTTGATGGGAGGGATAAATACAAATTAATCTCTCCCATCGACTAATCAGGTCATACTCTCTACCATTCTCCGCCCCATTCCCTTTATCCCCTTTTCCAATCTTTCCTCATCACACAGCCCACTCATTTCAGTGAACAATCGGGTAAAATTCCTGTGAACCACCTCCGATGCATTTATATTCTTCCTTCAATAGGGAGACCAAAACTACCCTCAGTATTTGAGATGTGGTCACACCAATGTCCAGGAATAACTGAAACATCAGTCTCACTTTCTGGTCTTTAAGCATGCCTACTCTTATTTGTACCAGACTTCTTACTGTCCATGTCTGATTGCCCTGGACCTGGTGGTGATTAACTGCCTTCTTGAACCCCTGCAGTCCGTGTGCTGTTGGTAGACCCACAATGTCCTTAGGAAGGGAATTCCAGGATTCTGACTCAGTGATGATGTAGGAACAGCTTCATATTTCCAAGTCAAACTGGTGAATGACTTGGAGAGGAGCTTTCTGGGGTGATGTTCCCATGTACCTGCTGCCCTTGTCCAAACATAAGTGCTCATGGGTTTGGAAGCTGTTGTCTCAGGATCTTTGGTGAATCTCTGCAGTGCATTTTGTAAAGAGTACACAGAGCTGTTACTGAGCATCGGTGTGGGGGAATGCATGTGTGTGAATGCGGTTCCAATTAAGTGGGTGAACTTGGTTTCAACAATATTTAAATAAAATAATATAAAACAGCATAAAATTAAATATAAATAAAATTTTGCTGCCTTTTAAATAAAATATCACTGAACCCAAAAAGTTAATCCTCCTCTTCCCACAGAGGCTGCACCTGTTCCCTTTCTCCAGCATCGCGCTTCTATTTGAGATTTGCAGTATTTTGTTTTTGTATCAGTTTTAATGCTATTGGTTATAAGAGAAGCATTGGTCAGCACACTAGGGAGATTTTCCCTGAGATGGTCACAAATCCCTTATATTCACATCGACCTGAGAGGG
>NW_025191809.1:0-1665 GCF_004010195.1 Chiloscyllium plagiosum
TCAAACTCTTGTAATTGAACTTACACTCAATTACTGTTGCAGTCTGACCACGCACAATACATCATGTTGGTTAATAGCCACTAATTTGGCAGCAGCCAAAGCCTCTTCTTTCAGAAGCAGTCAGCCATTGCCTTCGTCTTCGGGTCTCCACATAGAAAGAAAGATGGCATCTCGGTTGAAGGCCGTCCCCTTGATACACGGTTGAAAGCATCCTCTATCTTTCCACTTCCCAACACCAAATATCCTCATGAAAATATGCACTCTGTATAGACAGCAATGGGGCATTCATTCCAATGAAAATTTCCAATGTCTGAAGGGGCAAGAGTGAACGCTCCAATATACACTGCACCACGACGTTTTCACATGGTAGGCTGATGGAGAAAACGCAGAGGCACGTGAGTAAGGGTGATTTCGCAGGTTGGATTAGAAACTGGCTTTCTGTAAGAATGCAGTGAGTGGTGGATGACGGAAAATATTCGGCCTGAAGTCCAGTTACTGGTCGTGTGCCACATGAACCGGTTTTGGGACCACTGCCGTTTGTCATTTTTATAAATGATTTGAACGTAGGCATAGTTGAATAGGCGAGTAAATTTGCAGTTGATACTAATGTCGGGGAGTACTGGACTGTGAAGAAGAATGTTGCAAGTTACAGGAGGACTTGGATAAACTGCAGAATTGGGCTCAGCTGTGGCAAATGGAGTTCAATGCAAGTAAATATGAGGTGGTTAACTTTGATAAGAATAATAGGAAGGCCGAGTACTGAGTCAATCGAAAGATTCTTGGTAGCGTGGATGTGCAGAGTGAGCTTAGAGGCCATGGACAAAGATCACGAAAAGTTGCCACCCACGTTGATAGTGCTGCTAAAAAAGCATACGGTGTGTGAGTTACAGAGCCGTAATGTCATTCAGCAACTATACACAACGCTCGTGCGGCCTACATTCCTGGTCGCCTTATTGCGGAATGAATGAAAACGCATTGGAAAGGTTGTAGAGGATATTTATTAGGATGTTGTAGTCTGGAGGGAAGGTCTTATGTGGAAAGTCTGAAAGACTTGGAAAGAAGAAGGCTAAGAGGGGGTTTGATCAGGACATACAAAATGACCATAGTGTTAGATAAGCGAGACAGTGATGATGGTTTTTTCCTAGGATGACGACGTCAGCTTGTACGAGGGGCGATAGCTACAAAATAAGGGTTGATAGATTTAAGACAAGTCAGATGCCTGGTCTTTACTCTGGGAGGGGTATTGGCATGGAATGCCCTGTCTGCAAATGTAGGTAAGTTAACCACATTAGGGATATTTTTAAAATCCTTGGATAAGCACAGGGATGATGATGGAATAGTGCAGAGTGATGTGCTTAGATTTGTTCATAGGTCGGCGTATCATTGAGAGCCGAAGGATCTGATCTTCGCTGTACTGTTCTCTGCTCCATGTTCTAAACCGTTTAATCTCTCTTCATTTCAGTAATATACTCTATTCCATTCTCCATGAACAATAAATACACAATTACATTCGTTATGTCTGTCTTCCAGATCTTTTGTCCATTGCTTATTGATTTACAAACTGCCGATCTTTTATTGACAACTTCATTTCCTGCCGATGTTGGTATCCTTCTAATATAGGTGGCATAGGATGAGGAAGGAAACTGCAGGAATGGGCACAATAAA
>NW_025191809.1:1679-3586 GCF_004010195.1 Chiloscyllium plagiosum
GGGAGCGAGGATATTGTCGATCGCAGAAGCCGAGGTTTACGGATGAAATTGAATCTGTAGACAAGAGGAAGAAGAAGGCACATGTTAGAATGAGATGTGAAGTCTCAGTTAGGGCGATTGAAATATGCAAGTGAGCCAGAAAAGACCGAAAGAAAGAGCTAAGATCAGCGTGGAGAGGACATTGTTGGCAGTTCGAATCAGACAGATCCTTAAAGCTTTCTTTTGGTGCATGAGAGTGACTAGATTAGGATTAGCGCCAATCACGGACAGTAGTGGGATATTACGTGCGGAATCAGAGGGAAAAGTGGAAGCGCGAAATGAACATTTTTGTGAATATTGAAACTGGAAAATGCAATGCCGACGTGGAGGATACTGAGAAGCAAGCTGCTAGACTAGATGGGATTGACGTTAACAAGGAGACACGGTGAGAAATTCTGGACGGTGTGAAAATAGATAACTCCTGCAGAGGTAGCAAATGGAGTTTAAAACAGAAAAGTGCGAGGTGATTCACTTTGGAATGATTACAGGAATGCAGAGTACAGGGCGAATGGTAAAATTATTGGTAATGTGGAAGAGCAGAGAGATTTCCGTATCCATCTTCTGAGATCCCTCAAAGTTGCCACCCAGGTTGGTAGAGCTGTAAAGAAGGCTGACGTTGTGTTAGCATTTCTTATGAAAGCGATCGATTTTCGGACCCATAAGGTCATTCTGCATCTATACAAACTCTGGTGCGGCCTTACTTGAGGTATTCCGCGCAGTTCTGGTCACCACTTCACAGAAAGAATGTGCGATCTTTGCAAAGGGTTCGGAGGAGATTGACAAGGATGTTGCGTGGTATGGAGGGAAGGTCCTGTGAGGAACGGTTGAGGGAAAGGAGGCTGTTTTCGCTCGAAAGAATTAGGTTGAGAGGTGACTTAATTGAGAAATATAAAATGATCGTATGGACAGTGAGAGCCTTTTTTCCCAAAGATGAGGGGACATATCTTCAAATTGAGGGGTGATAGACATAGGACAGATGTCGGAAGTAGTCTCTTTCCTCAGAGAGGAGTAGGGGCTTCGAACGCACTGCCTCCAACAGTTGTCGATTCGTCCACTTTACTGGCACTTAAATGGTCAGTGTATCGGCGTATGGACTACAGTGGAATAGTGTCGGTTATATGGGCTCAGGTTGGATTCACAAGGCGGCGCAACATCGAGAGCCGAAGGGTCTGTACTGCGCTGTGATGTTCTGTGTTCTCACGTTCTAACTTTGGTTAGAATTATTTTGTTATATTTATCCAAATCACAAATAGATATTGCACATTTGTGAGGATCCAGCACTCGTGAATATGTCTCGTCAGTAGTTAATTTCTGTAAAACCGATTAAATGTAATTTTTCCCCCTTTTATACCTGCTTCTGGCCCAGTCAGAATCCCGTGGAGGAGATTTGAAAATCGTAATGGTCCCTCTCATTTCGAATGCTCCCAGGAGATAGAAATAAATTTGTTCCAATTGCTGAGTAACAGGCTCAAGTGTTTTAATAGTATTGTTCTGTTACTGTTTAAAACTCTTTGTTGAGTAAAGAGACTGCTTCAATATATGTGAATTGTTCTGAACATTTTGGGCCAGCGGTGAACTGCTCACTTCTGACTTTATGATGGAGGATTGATTGGAGGTAGTGCCACATCACGCAGTGGGTGGGATCATCAATATAAGGCTGAGATTTTTTTCCCACCAGGACTGTGTGCTGGATGCTCCTTCAAATCCTATTAAGGACAGATACATCTATGACAAGTAATTTAATGCGCATCTTTACCTCTTGTTGGTTCCCCGATCATTTCCTACAGTTAGTCTGCTAGGTATTTGAGGCCTGGCCCTGTTCAACCAGTGGTGGACCTGATGAGATACTCTCGGCAATAAGCATTGAA
>NW_025191810.1:0-3586 GCF_004010195.1 Chiloscyllium plagiosum
AACTACATAAGGCTGGCATCACTGACACTACAGGATCCAAGGAAGTTCCTGTGGAGTGAAGAGTGAGGCTTTTGCTCAGAAGTCCAAGACAAGGAGGTTGAGTGAAATGATTTTGCCACAGTTGAAGAGGGTGAAGACATGACTGCCCAGCTGGTTCAGTGCGCTACGTGCTTGATGTGGGAGGTCAACGACTCTGGTCTGTCTAGCTCGTTTAAGTGTGGAAAGTGTGTGCACGTTCAGCTACTGATGGAGCATGTTGCAGCGCTGATTAAAGAACTCGAGGACCTTAGGCTCATCCGAGAGAACGATATCTTTCTGGGCAAGACCTTCAGTGAGGTTATTACACCGGCCATACCAGAAGAGAGCAGACGATGTGGAAGGCAGAGAGGAGACAGGTGCAAGCGACTCCGGGGAAAGTACATGTCAGGAACAAGTTGAATCTTTTGGAAACATTAGAGACAGATGACACTGCCAGTCCGCCAGGCGGTCAGGTCTGTCAATCAAAAGTTGGCGTGGAGACAGAGAGGGAGAGTCGGACATCGCACAGAGCCGTGGTAATAGGGGACTCCACAGTGAGAGGAACTGACGGGGTTTTGTGGCAGCAGGCGGGACTTAAGGATAGTGTGTTGCCTTCCTGGTGCCAGGGTTAAAGACATCACAGACAGAGTGCAGGAAATCCTCAAGGATGAAGGTGAAGAGCCAAACGTGGTGGTACATGTTTGCACAAATGAAGTTGGGAAGAAGAGGAGGAACATACTACAGCGGGACTTCGGCGAACTAGGAAGAAGGCTGAAAAGCAGGATGTCCAGGGTGGTTATCTCCGGTTTGTTTCCTGTTCCTCAGTGTGATGAGGCCAGAAACAGTGAGATAATGGACTTGAACGTGTGGCTGGGGAACTGGTGCAGGAAACAAGGATTTAAATTCTTGGATCACTGGGGTATGTTTTGTGGTAAGCATAAATTATACAAGAGAGACGGTTTGCACCTTAATAGGTTGGAGTCCAGCATTTTGGCAGGCAGGTTTGCTACTGCCACACAGCTGCGTTTAAACTAAGTAGGGGGGGGGGGGAGAGTGGAGGGGACAAACTGGATGTTTAAGAAGGAAATTGAAGGGAAAGTTAGAACAAGGGAAGTCAAGAAAGACAACTGTATCAATGATGCAGAAAACGCAAAAAGGGATCATACTGGAAGGTTGCGTGAAATAGGAGTTGATCAGAAGAGTGAGCGCAGTAACAAATTTAAAAAATACTTTAAATATGAATGCATGAAGCATGATAAATAAGATGGATGAACTTGAGGCTCTTTTGAAAATTGGCAGATACCATATTCTGGTGATAACTGAGACGTGGCTTCAAGAGGACAGTGCTTACGAAATGAATATTCAAGGCTACACGTGCAATCGTAAGGACAGACTGACGGGCAGAGGGGGTGAGATGGCCCTGTTGGTAAGAGGTGATATTCAGTCCCTATTGCGGGGGGAACCTAGAGTCAGGAGATGTAGAGTCAGTGTGGATAGAGCTGAGAAATTCTAAGGGTAAAAAACCCTCTTGGGAGTTATCTACAGGCCCCCAAACAGTAGTCTGGATGTCGGATGTAAGTGAAATCAGGAGCTGAAATTGGCCTGTCGCAAAGATATTACTACAGTTATTGTTGGGGATTTCAACATGCAGGTCGTCTGGGAGAATCAGGATTGTATTGGACCTCAACAAAGAGACTTTGTGGAGTGCCTCCGAGATGGATTCTTAGAACAGCTGGTGCTGGAGCCGACCGGGGAGAAGGCAATTCTGGATCTGGTGTCGTGCAACGAACCAGAATTGATCAGGGACCTCGAAGTGAAGGAGCCATTGGGAAGTAGTGACCATAATCTAATAATTTTCAATCTGCAATTTGAGAGGGAGAGGGTACAATCGGAAGTGACAACATTTCTGTTGAATAAAGGGAATAATGGAGCTATGAGAGAGGAGCTGGCCAAAGTTCAATGGTGCAATACCTTAGCATGGATGACAGTGGAAGAACAATGGCAGATACTTCAATGTATAATGCAGAAGATGCAGGATCAGTTCATTCCAAAAAGGAAGAAAGATCCTAGGAGGAGTCATGGGTGGCCGTGGCTGACGAGGGAAGTTAAGAAACATATAAAGTTAAAAGAGAAAAAGTATAACATAGCAAAGATAAGTGGGAAAACGGAGGACTGGGAAGCTTTGGTATGTGAAAGGCAAAAAACAAAATGTTTAAGTCTAAAATTGGGCCATTGAAGACAGAAACAGGGGAATATATTACGGGGAACAAAGAAATGGCAGAAGAATTGAATTGGTACTTCTGATCTGTGTTCACTGGGCAAGACACAAACAATCTCCCTGAGGTAACAGTGGTTGATGGACCTGAACTGAAAGGAATTTATATTTGACAGGAATTGGTGTTGGAGACACTGTTAGGTCTGAAGGTTGATAAGTCCCCGGGGCCTGATGGTCTACGTCCCAGGGTACTGAAGGAGGTGGCTCGAGAAATCGTGGATGCGTTGGTAATTGTTTTCCAGAGTTCGATAGATTCGGGATCAGTTCCTGTGGATTGAAGGGTGGCTAATGTTGTACCACTTTTTAAGAAAGATGGGAGAGAGAAAGCAGGAAACTATAGACCAGTTAGTCTGACCTCAGTGTTGGGAAAGATGCTGGAGTCTATTATAAAGGATGAAATTACGACACATCTGTACAGGATAGGTCAGAGTCAGCATGGATTTATAGAGGGGAAATCATGCTTTACTAATCTTCTGGAATCTTTTGAGGATTTAACTCTGAAGATGGACGTGGGAGATCCAGTCGATGTCGTGTACCTGGACTTTCAGAAAGCTTTCGATAAAGTTCCACATAGGAGGTTAGTGAGCAAAATTAGGGCGCATGGTATTGGGGGCAAAGTACTAACCTGGATTGAAAGTTGGTTGGCTGACAGGAAACAAAGAGTAGTGATAAACAGCTTTATTTTGGAATGGCAGGCAGTGACCAGTGGGGTACCGCAGGGATCAGTGCTGGGACCGCAGCTTTTTACAATATATATTAATGATATAGAAGATGGTATTAGTAATAACATTAGCAAATTTGCTGATGGTACTAAGCTGGGTGGCAGGGTGAAATGTGCGGAGGATGTTGGGAGACAGGTTAGGTGAGTGGTCAGATGCATGGCAGATGCAGTTTAATTTGGATAAATGCATGGTTATCCACTTTGGTGGCAAGAACAGGAAGGCAGATTGCTACCAAAATGGAATCAATGTAGGTAAAGGGGCAGTACAGAGAGACCTGGGTGTTCATGTACACCAATCAATGAAGGTAATCATGCAGGTACAGCAGGTAGTGAAGAAGTCTAATATCATGCTGACCTTCATAACAAGAGGAATTGAGTATAAAAGCAAAGAGGTTCTTCTGCAGCTGTACAGGGCCCTGGTGAGACCACACCTGGAGTATTGTGTGCAGTTCTGGTCTCCAAATTGAAGGAAATACATTCTGGCTATTGAGGGAGTGCAGCGTAGGTTCACAAGGTTCACAATTCCTGGAATGCAGGGCAACCTTACGCTGAAAGACTGGAGCGACTGGGCT
>NW_025191811.1:0-1897 GCF_004010195.1 Chiloscyllium plagiosum
GATGGGGATATTCGTGGAACGTTCTCCTCCAGTCAGCTGTTTAATTTTCTATCACCATTTGTGACTGATTTTTTAAAATTAGATTAGATAACATACAGTGTGGAAATAGGCCCTTCAGCCCAACAAGTCCACACCGACCCGCTGAAGCACAACCTACCCATTTCCAGTCTCTTACAGTTACCCCTTCACCTAACACTATGGGCAATTTAGCATAGCCCATTCACCTAACCTGCACATGTTTGGATTGTGGGAAGAAACCAGAGTACCTGGAGGAAACCCACGCAGACACGGGGAGAATGTTAAATTCCACACAGACAGTCGCCTGAGGCGGGAATTGAACCCAGGTCACTGGCGCTGTGAGGCAGCAGTGCTAACCACTGCTAACCAGTGCTAACCTCTGTACCACCGTGCCGCCCACAATGTGGTATGAGTGCAAAGCTTAGATCTGATCTGTTATTGTGGGGATCATTTCTTACTCTCTACCTAATTCTAGTTCTGCTGTTTGGAATGCAAGGAGTCAAGTCCGACCGTTTTCTGGCTGATAATCGTCTGTTTTAGGTACACATAATTCTCACTCGAACATGTTCACCCACACTCGTCACTGACTTGAGTGTAATGAAGAATTAGTGGTGAAAGATGAGTTGCAAGGTCATAGACTCTTAACGTAGTGCAATATATAAACAGACCCTTCAACCTAAATCGTCCATGCTCACCAGTTTTCCTCAACGTAACTAGTCCGATTTAGCTTCATTTGGCACTTATCCCTCTGAAACTTTCCCATTTATTTATTTACATCTCACTGTCTTTAAAATGTTGTAATTTTACTTGCCTCGACCACATTGTCTCTTAGCTCGTTGCATGGACATACTATTCTCTGTGAGAAAAAGCTTCCACTTCGATCTCGTTTAAATCTCTTCACTGTTAAAATATTCTTCTGCCATCCGCTTTTGGAGATCTTGCCCCTGGGGTAAAAACCTTTGCTGTTCTTCCTATCTATGTCTGGCATGATCTTATAAACCTCTAGAAGATTACCCCATATTTTCCAATGCAAACGAGAAAAAGTCCGACGCTGCACATCCTATCACTGTGTCTCAAATCATCCTGTCTCCGTCACATCAATTTAAATATGTCTTACCATTTCCCGTTTATAATGTTCTTTTGTATAGCAGGGCGACAAGAATTGTACTAACCGTTGTACAGTCATAACTTGGCGTCGCAACTCCGATTCTCAGTGCTCTCACCAATGAGTGTAGCATGCCTAATAGTTTCATACCATCCTTGTCAATTTGCGATTACATTTCAAGGAACTCTGCAACTGCACCCTGGTTCTGTCTGATTAGCAGCACTCCCAGGGCTCGATTGTTAATTGTGTAAATCCTGCCCTACTTTTTCAAAACAAAAATGCAGCAAATGACATTTAAATGTACGATACAGCATCCTCCATTGTTCGGCGCACTGGCCCAGTTGATTGAGATGACATTGTCGGCTTAGATAACATTCTTCACACTCCAATATATCGCCAATTATGAGTCGTCTAAAAACTTAGTATCCCTGCTTCCTATCTTCTCATCCAGCCTATTCAGAAAATGACAAACAATTGTGGATCTTTCAGCTATCCTTGTGGCACGCAGCTGCTCATAGGCCTCTAGTTGAAACAAAGAACCACTGCCATGCTGTTAAGCGAATTGTGTATCTAATTGGCTAGGTTTCGCTGATTCCCTTTAAAATGTCTCCCGTGCAGAACCATAATTGGCCTCGCTGATGTGCATGTCGACAACGTATGCTGCTGTACCTTCATCTATCTGCTTTGCCACGACGAGGAAAAGTTATGTCAAGTTTATGAGAGACGTTTCCCTCACACACCAAGTTATGCTGACTATCATTAATCAGTTCTTGA
>NW_025191811.1:1953-3586 GCF_004010195.1 Chiloscyllium plagiosum
GCAGAGAAATGATAGTTAACGTTTTGGATCCCGTGACTCTTCTCCAACTCCCATGAACGATGCAAATATCTCAACTATGGCGTCCAAAATGTTTCCCTAGCTTCCCACAATGACCCGGGACAAACTTGTACAATCCCTGGATATTTATCTCTGGTTAACATATTAAAGACCTCCAGAATTCCTCTTCCATAATGTGGCCTCATTGCATATCATTACGACGTGTACTTATTTCCCCGAGTTCCAGAGCTTCCATGATTTTATTCACAGTAAGTACTCGTGTAGGATTTCACCATGGAGCGGGAGCAACCTGCAGGAACAGCGGACCCAGGGATTCCGAGTCATTGGGAGTATTGTGAACCCAGCATCACCAGGCACTTGAGAACTCGTAGTTAAATCGTGTTTCTTTATTTTTACACTTTCAACGGAAGGACAGCCGAGTTTTAGACTTAGACATTTCTTCTATTTTGTGAAACGATACTGTTCTGTGGGGAGGGCAGGTACCTTCATACCTTACGTTGTGTGATGTGTTGCAAAATGTAAACCTTGAGTGAGTACATGTGACAATTCGTCTGAAAGAGCAGGTAATTCTGCAGTGTTTCCTTACACATATGACTGTTTGATTTTTGTTTTAATGATTGCCTGCAGTGTGGAAAAAGGGCTTTCGGCCCAACAAGTTCACACTGACCCTCCTAAGAATTATCCACCCAGACCAATTTCCCTCTGACTCACGCACCTTACATTCTAGGACAATTTCGCATGGCCAGTTCGCCTGACCTGCAAATCTTTGCACTTTGGGAGGAAACCGCAGCACACCTGCATGGACATGGAGAGAATGTGCAAACTCAACACAGACAGTCACTCGAGGCTGGAATTGAAACCGGGTTTCTGGTGCTGTTAGAATGCAATACTGACCACTGAGTCACCGTGACACCCGTTTTTACGAGGCCGAATTCAAAAATAAGTTTTTGTTTGCCATTAATATATTTGTAAACTATCTTCCTATTCTCGTTTAACCAATCCTGATGGAGATTTTATCTTCGCGAAACATTGATTCTCATGCTCCTCGGATGCTGCCTAATTGGCTGTGCGTTTACCGCATCACACTCTTCGACTCTTGTCTCCAACATCTACCGTCCTTACTTCCAGAATCAATCATAATTCGGCTAGTACTTCCCATGTTATTTCCACATATCTCCCCATGTGATAGTAATAACACTTTCGGGTCATTTCCATTTACCTCTGGAAGATAACTAAATAATTTAACCCAGTTTTTAAAACTTCCTCATTGTCCAATTTAAATTGAGGTACGTCTGATTTAGAATCTTCTGGACTTGGTTTTCCCTCTGTGTTGAAACCAAGAGCATAGTCTCCTTTTGCTTTCCTTCCCCGTCAAAACACCTCTTGAACATATTCGCATGACACACTTTGTGAAATTCCTTTCTTTCTGGAGTTCACTTCACTACATTTTTGCTTGCGACTCGACAATCTCCACTAAACCTTAATTGTAAAGGTTCACCTAACATTGGGAATACCAGGAACACCGTATACACGGGAGCAGAAACTCCAGTTTTTGAGTTCCTGCCTGCTTCCTGTTGCATTATATGCTGCGATACATTCAAATGCTGTCTAGCGA
>NW_025191812.1:0-957 GCF_004010195.1 Chiloscyllium plagiosum
CACAGTGGAGGGCCCACTCCTCAGCTTTGGGCCGTCCCTGTACGGGGCGAATGATGACTCCACCTTGGCAAAGGGGTTTGTCAAAGATGGCGCTGTCACGGGAGAGACCATGGTTAAAGTACACGGTCTAACCTGCTGCCTCAACAATAATTGTTCAGAACTCTGAATGCTGGCTCCCCACAGCTGAAGGATATTTACACAATCCCACTTCCCCTCAGCTGCCTGCTCATGCCCACAGCCCTGTACAATGAAGGCTGGAACTGACTTGCTGTTCACAGCCTGACCCTTCTCCCAGTAGATACCCACCATCACCGTGTGCTTCACTGAGGAGCGCCCTGGCACCATGTGACTTGGGTGACCAGCTCTTGGTTCCACTGTGAAGATCCTTCGGGTGTGTGAGCACGTGGACCGGGTACTATCCCATCGACCTGCCTGATCCCACTGACCAACATCAAATCCAGGCCCATGTCCCAGCAACAGACCCAGACACATGGCAATAAAAACCCAGTCGGAGAGAGCTTTGGGATCCAGAAATCTGAAAGTACCTGTTCCTCCCAGACAAGGACCATTTAGCACACGTCAGGTCACAGATTCCTCATGTGCTCATGGAACCTAACTAAAATTCACAAATTACAGCATGAGCTGTTTCTTGTAGGAACACCTGAAACTGGTTCCAGCATGAGGAGAGAAAGAGGCAGAGTTTATACACTGAAAGATATATCAGGGAAAGAACAGAGTCAAAGTGGGATTGAAAAGATAACACAACCTGCGTCAGCTTCTTACCAGGAACTCCGAAGATTGTGAGGAAATGGTAGTAAGTGAAAGCTATCTGTTCAATTGTTGGTAATTCCATTTTCAGAGAGAGGGCGATATCAATTGCAATTGTTGTTGACAGATCTGAATCATCAGACATTCATCTGTTATATAAAGCAACTAAATCTCCCCTGTGATTTTGTG
>NW_025191812.1:1453-3586 GCF_004010195.1 Chiloscyllium plagiosum
TCAGAGAGAAGTATTGTAGAGAGACGACCGTAACTGTTTATAGCAACTGTCTGTATTGTCTTCTGCTTCAAAATCTTTCCCTTGCATTTTGTTTTTGAACCTGAAATTAACAACATGGAGTGAGGTGCTCAGTCCAAACCAACTTATTTCACATTAACAGGATGGGTGATGTTTGACTGACTTGGTACAATTTTAAAACCGTTGTTACCGCCCTTCCTGATTTTACTGCTTAGCACTCTGACTGTTCGACACATTGTGATGGTGGATCGAACCAGCAGAGCACTGCAAGGTCAACGCAACACCCAGAACAGCAACGATGCAGAGATGCAGAGCCGAAGGAAATCCATCATTTCCCTCTTCACCATTTCTAGCACTTTCATCGTGCTGTGGATTACAATCATTACAATCCAGATCAGTATACAGATCCCTTTCTTATTGCAGAATATTCTGCAGTTATGCTTCAAACTCATGGTTATGCACTGGCTCAGACTCAATTCAGCGAAAATCTGATTAACATAATTATGTATTCATTGTTTCAATTATTCAATATGTCAAACAATGAAAACAATATGAATCCTGCCTTTAAACTCAAACTTATTTGTGTGTCAAGTCTTAGCTCACTGGGAATATTCCCATCTCTGCATCAGGGCGTGTGTTCAAGCTTCTCATTGTTCAGTTCCTCAGATAGGAAAACAGCTCCTGAACACACACAGCAAGATCTTGACAGGATTTAAATTTGTCTGACAAATGGCAAGCAACATCTTCTCTCCACCAGGACGAGACAGCAACCAGGGACTCTTGTGATGCAGTAGTAATGTCCCTATCTCTGAACCAGGAGGACTGGGCTCAAGTCCCACTTGCTCCAGAGGTGTGTAATAATACCTTTGACAAGTTGATTTGAAAAACAACTGGACAGTAACAATCTTGAATGGGGCTGTGGGGTGACCTTTTGAGGTTTTTCAAATCAAAACGTGGAAGAATAGGGTCATCAGACAAGGTCTTTTCCCTGGCATTGTTGGAGTCCAAAACTAGAAGGCATAGGTTTAAGTTGAAAGGGGAAAGATATGAAAGGGACCGAGGGTGGTGCACGTGTGGAATGAGCTGCCAGAGGAAGTGGTGGACGCTGGTTATTCTGATTATTTATGATCCACTGAGTTGGGTCCTGGTGAAAGCTTTTTCACTCCCTTTGGAGTGAACCCCCAGCTCAGCAATTTCCCATTGATCAGTCTGTATTGCAACTGCACCATTTCCCAGATATTCCCAGCTTTGCTCTTCGTGGGAATTAGAACAAACTTCGTGACATTTCAGCTAAAATTTTGACAGTTTCAAGAAAGTTGTGCCATATTGCCACGATGGAGAGTTTGAGTACTTTGGAAATATTGGGATTTGGGCTATTTCCAAACTTTTGAGTATTTGGTTTAGCCAATTAGATTCACAAGGTGTTTTATATTCCCAAGACCAGGCATTCAAACAAAATGTTCAATATTCCGAATCATGGTCATGTGGATATGGCTTCTTCAATTCTCCATAATAGGACCCTGAATGAAGTGGCGTACATTTCTGACATCATGAGGTGGGTCAAGGTGCAGTCCTGTCTTCAGAGGCTTTATGGAGACACCCTGACTTCTAAAGTGCTGTAAACAGCATTTACTTTGAGATCTTCCATTCTGCAGACTATCGAATCTCCTTCAAACCACACAAACATCACAATCTCATTCAGTCGTGGATGCAGCTCACCGCTAACTCTAAAGACCTTCATGTTGGAGACCAGACACCAACATCTCAGGGCACACTCCATGGGCATTAGTCACATGCTCCCCACCTCCACAGACATTGGCTTCCAACACATGCCAGCCTCAAAACCCCCCATGTCATATATCGAGTCCACTTATAGGACCCTTCTGCACTTCAATGCTGCCCCTTGGTGTGCACTGACAGCTCTCATTGTAATGCTGCAGCAAGGACCCTGTACATTCAGGGCCACACACCCAGCTCATCAACTGGACCAGGCTGCATCTCCAGGCTCTCCACTTACTCTCAGAGCACGTACTCACTTGGAGCTGACCTGGATGCTTAAGTATCCCTCCTCCCATTGTTTTGGCTCACATTTTCTGCTCATTTTCTCTCTCAGCG
>NW_025191813.1:0-1491 GCF_004010195.1 Chiloscyllium plagiosum
TCCCTGGCTCATATAGTGTGTACAAGACTACACGCCTTCAACAAAAAGCTGCTATATCTCTCCCTGTTCCAGGCCTCTCCCTGTAGTGGAGCATCTGAGATTGCATTGTATCCTGCCCAATATGGGCTGACCCATGATATGTTTTTAATAATGTTTGTCTTTTACAGTCGATGGCACTGCTGGATAGTCCAGACTCTGTCGTGTCCTATTACTGCCCCACCCTTTTCCCATTCCTCTTTCTGTTGTGGGACTGTGTCTGGGAATATCTTTAAACCTTCCTCTCTCACTTCTGCAGCTACTGCCACTGCCATCTCCTCAAATGTCTGCACTGTTTCAGTCAGTATTTCGCCCGCCTTATCCATATACTCACTGTCCCGCTGGTGTGAGGATTCTACTTTCCTGTGAGCTCTAATCTTCATTATTGCTGCTTCACTGGGAAAGTTAGCTGCTTCCACTAACTCTCTGACCGGTTCTTCATGCTCTATGTGGCCCCCAGACAAGGTGATGTCCCTCACCGAGCCCGACCAACACAAGGTCATGAACAATACCAAAGGCATGCTGACTGTCTGTGTATATGCTGACTCCCTGACCCCTGGCTAATGTCAGTGTTTCTGTCAGGGCTTGTGATGATTCTGCTATTTCTGGATAATTTTCCACAAAATTCCTCCAATAATTAAACAATCTAAAGTTTGCCTTACCCCTTCGCGATGTGCAGGTGAATAGTTTTTAAATCATGGTCTTTCGTTCCAATGGGATTATCCCCTCTGCCTTCCTGATTTGATCTCCCTAATATGATGTCCCAGGTACGTTTCTACCTACCTTCCCAGTTGCACTCTCTGTGGGTTAATTTTAAACCCGGCCTGCCTGAACTGACACAATACTATGTTTAATATTTGGATATGTTCTTACTCACCAGCTGAGGTAATGAGATGTTGGTAAGACTAAATAGACTAACTCCATCAGCCATACATCGGTGGGATATAATGGAATATTATGGGATCCCTGAGGTAACTAGATCCAGCTGTACTGTTTTCCTTCGACAGTAAACACCAGCTTATTCTGCCATTATGGACCAGAACGCATTCACAATATCAAGGGCTGAGACTATATCCTGTTGCGATTTCAATCCATTAAATACAGTGGTGTGGTTCGCAACTGTAGGATACTCTTTCATGGCGGATTTACTGAGGGAGGTATAATCAATAGTGAGGTGGGATGAGCCATCTGGATTCAGTGAATTAGTCTGGGATACTGTCGGTCTGACTATTTCCTGCTTCTCTCAATCTGTTACTGTCACAATTATTGCCTCCTCAGCCCAGCTTTAATGGGATCCTGTTTGTGTGGAGGGTGAGAGGGCCCTCGATCTTTACAGGATCCATAGATAATAACCCACATTCCTGTTTGAGTTACCTGCCCTGCTGTTTGGGTCCTAGCTATAACTCCCCAGATTCCCTGACTGTTCCAGTCTCCCTGCAAGGTAACTACTGTGGA
>NW_025191813.1:2325-3586 GCF_004010195.1 Chiloscyllium plagiosum
GGTTCAGGTTTAGTTGCTGTCAGTTCCCTTTGTTGCTCCCTACTGTCTGTCCAAGTTGAGCTTTGATGCCCAGCGGTGCCATAGACACGGCCTTCTGGGCCTTACAGGGCGGTGGCTCATCCCACCCATTGCCGTCCCCCTGTCCATACGTGGGCGCTTCACCATCTAACCCGTTCCTGCCAGTGTAACCATTCTCACTGCCTTCTAAGGAGAGCGGGGCACTAGGTGCATCCCCTACTGTAACTGCCACCTGGCCCTTTAGCTTTAAGGCGGCACGTCAGAGAGGCACCACCTTCACTTGTTCCTGTTTCCCATAATAATGTAACACATCCTGTCATTCCTGGAATACAACAGAACAAAATGTGAATTTGGTTTTACTTGAAATATTTATAACTTGACAATCACTTTACATATCTACAGAAGTAAGAATTGTACTGTGATTATTTAAGTGAATTTAACATGATCATACAGTGAAAATAACTCTTAACATCAACGACAGTGAATGAACTGAATAATATGTGATCATTTATACCAGTTCTTGCATTGAACATTCGATTGTATTTTAATGCTTGTCACCCATTACACCATGCATTCATATTAGGGAATAAAGTAATGGAAGGATATCAGAGAAATAAATCGACTTTAATTTTAGCTTCACTCAATAATGAACCAAAACAATATTTGGAAATAAGATTAAACTACATAACAAAGTTTCCAGTGTCATGATTGACATGAAAACTGTTTTAGTTTGCAAGTTGATTTGCTCTAAGAATAATTGGAAATGAATTGTGATTATGAATTGACCATATAAAATATACTTTGAAGAGAATAATTAGATATATTTTGGAGGAAATTAGGGAAGGAAATAAATATGTATACATTGATATTAATAGTTTTAACATGTTTGGAATTTGACTGGGATTATTTGATTGAGAGAGGCTGCATGATTATAAAGACTAATTCACCTTTTTCATTGCATTGTTGGTTTCACTGGAATTTGTTGTGGTCAAAGCTCTTGTTGTGTGCAATAATTAACCTGCGAACCCCTGATCAGGTTTCCTTTGTCTGTAAGTTAGTCTGTAAGTGCGCGACACACCTGCTTTTCTGAGGGGAAACAGAGACTATTTTCAGAGACAGATCACACTGAGAATGGTTTCTACCGCACACCATCAGCAGGGAAGGGTTTTTCTAACAAATTCCAATCTCTATCTATAAATCTGATGGTACCTGTGTTTGTCAGTTTGTGGAGGATTCAGTCCCT
>NW_025191814.1:0-1170 GCF_004010195.1 Chiloscyllium plagiosum
CATTTTACTGGAAGTTTTACCAATCTGAAGGTTATGTGGAAGGGCGACAAAAATGGAGTATTTTTTTGAAGAACCTGCTGCCCCCGGGCCAATATTCTGTTTATTCTTTAAAAATGGAAGGAACAGGATGTTTCCGCTTTCACTCTTTCCATTTCACTCTTAAATGTGGACTTTAAAATCCTCTCTAAGACTCCTGTTTTAAGGCTGGAGGCTATGTTACCTCCTATTGTTAAAGAGGGCCAGACGGCCTTCAATAAGGACCACAGGTCCCCCAATAACGTTTTAATCCAATAATATAATTGAAGCATGTCATCAACAGTCAATACAGGGATTGGTGATTTCTGCAGATGCAGGGAATGCATTTGACCGAGTTGACTAGCTGCACAACTTTTATCCTCTGGAGCAGTTTGGCTTGGGGGAAGTCTTTACAATATGGATGAAGGTTCTCCACTGTGGTTTTATAGCTGCAATCATCAACAATGGAGTGCAATATACCAACTTTAAGATTTTTATTGGCAGCCAACAAGGCTATCCTCTTTTTGCCACTTCTGTTTACAATGGCGATTGAACCATTGGCAAAGGAAACGCGTAGGGATCCCAGTATATCAGCTGCAGACTTTGAGCCAAAATTACATAAGAGTTCATTGAACACAGATGATGTCCTTTTTTGGATCAAATCCAACAGTTTCTGTGCCTCACCTGGTAAAATGCATCAGTGCATTTAGTGCATTTTCGGGGTGCAAGATCAATCTTGCAAAATCAGAGGCTATGCCTATATGTGATCTTATGAAGGTGCGAGGTCTGGAGGGCGAATATCGATTCCCATTGAAGTGACCACAGGGGGTTTTATGTATTTGGGCATATTCTTTCTACCAGTTCTGGATCAGTTGTTCAAAGCTAATGTTGTTTAATTATTTGACAAAATTAAACACAATTTTCAAAGATGGGACGGGCTTCGGTTCTCATGTTTGGTCAGATAGTGGTTATACAGTTGCAAATTCGACCCTTTTTGTTGCACCCTATCCATGTGCTCCACCTGATTTTCGATAAGCAAACATTCAGAAGACTGTATTCCCTTATTAAATTACCCAACTACAATTGCCTCACAGAATAGGGGCAGTGGATCTCCTAGACAGTAAAAGCTACCAACTGAGCTCATTTTTATCCTAC
>NW_025191814.1:2406-3586 GCF_004010195.1 Chiloscyllium plagiosum
CCTGAGGTGTAATTTAAACCGAATGGACAAATTTGTAATTTGTCTTGGTACCCTGGTAACACAGAACTAGATATGTGTTTCAACCCAAATATTACAGTTTGAAATATTCTGCACAATTTGTGCCAGCCAGAAATGTCATCTCCCTTAAAGGTACAGTACAGCCACAACTTCACAACACCAGGGAGGCTGATATTAATCATAGATGCTGGACATTGCCTTCAACCAACGCCTTTCAATCCAATAGTTTTATTAAAATTCAAAACAATGATTAAAATTTACCATTCTGAATGGGATATGTGAGTGCAAGTGAGGTAAAGAATGTTAGAGATGATAGATAAATTTTGTTTACCATTCAAAGTGCCTTGGACATAGGAGTATCGCAACATAAGCATGCTTCTCTGTTCATAAATAGAAACATGCAATCTTTCTTTACAGATCAAGTAATAACATATCAGTGAAACATTGAGAAATCATCATCTGAGAGCAATATTTGCAGAAGATAATGCGGGTTTATAACAGGCAATCTGCATCGGTATGTGAACAGAGAAATATACCATGGAGACAATGCGGAATGCAGATGCTGGACAATTTAGAATGTATAAAGTGTGGTGGTGGAAAAGGCAGTGTAGGTCAGGCAGCAAGAGAATCAACTTTTCAGGCAGGACCATTCTTCAGACTGGAGCAAGGGAAGTGTGCTGGGCGGGCTGGGGCTGTGGTAGGGTATGTGGTAGGGGCGCGAATGTGGGAAGTGACAGTCATAGGTCGGTGGGAAGTGTGGACTGGATAGTTGGAAAGAAGACTAGCGTTTAGGTCCCTTGTAGAGGGCGGAGGACTATATCTGGGATGTTGTTGGGGAGGGCAAGTTTGGAACTCTTGAATTCAATGTTGATGCGTGTGTTTCTAGGCTCCAGAGGCAGAAGATAAAGTCATCCCGGCAATATTCTGATAAATCTCTCCTGAACCCTCACCAGATTAATAATATCCTTCCTATCTCAGGATGACCAGGCCTGCACACGGTACTATAGCGAAGCTTCACCAATATCCTGTGGAATTTCGACAAGACTTCACAACTGCTAAAATCAAAGGTCTGAGCAATGAAAGTTCCTTCAGCACCATGTCTACATGTACCACAATTTTCAAACAATTTTATCTGCACCCCGGTTCACTCTTTCCTATAACA
>NW_025191815.1:0-1777 GCF_004010195.1 Chiloscyllium plagiosum
TGAGAGAGAATGGAAGGGGGCCAGTGGGT
Organism: Chiloscyllium plagiosum; assembly: GCF_004010195.1. NCBI lineage: Eukaryota > Metazoa > Chordata > Chondrichthyes > Orectolobiformes > Hemiscylliidae > Chiloscyllium > Chiloscyllium plagiosum. The sequence goes on from NW_025191815.1 coordinate 30, forward strand.
GGGGAGAGATTGGACAGGGGAGCAGAGGGTGGGGGAGAGAGACTGCCCAAGTCCCACCTTCCCTTGGACCAGTGTTGATTTCTCATGAACTGGAGCCCACTCCTCCCACAGCAGACTTGGGTCAATCACTTCGCAATATATACATGGCGAAGGCCGTAGAATTATATAATTTTGAAAGGCCATTTGGCCCATTGGTGAATTCACACCGACCTTCCAAACAGCATCCCACCCAGATCGACCTGCTGACCCAAAAGCCCTGCAGTTCCTCATGGGTAACCCACTCTAATCTGCACACTTCAGCATGGCCGATCCACCCTAAACTGCAGATCTTTGGATTGTGGGAGGAAACCAGAGCGCTCGCAGGTAACCCACACAGACACAAGGAGGAGGACGCGCCAAAGTCCACACAGACAGTTGCCCAAGGATGGAATCAAACATGGACCCCTGGCACTGTGAGGCAGTGGTACTAACCACTGTGCCTCCAGAGTTAGCTTCTAACTTTTCACGCACCCTCAGCAGAGGCTCTCTCCTGACATTTGTGGACCATATCTGCTGGAACCTCCCTGCCCTGAGCACATTGGTTCCCGTATCCTGGCACCAGATAGACACCGATGTCATCTGGCCTCCTGCTACCAACTGCGGAGACCGGAGACAATCCCTGTCACTATTCTGTCCCTTACCACCACCTCCCCAATGTTGTTCGTATTCCCAGAACCCAGCCAGTTCGCTCCTCCACCCCCTTGCAGCCCTCTCTCAGATTCCCTTTACCTGCCTGATCCACGCTCACACCTCCTGACCGTGTCGACTGACTCAATCAGAAGGGTCTGTCCGGAGAGAAATGACGAACTCCTGGAATAAAATGTCTGGTTATCTTTATCCCCAAAGGTCTGCAGCCTGGCTTCCAGCTCCATCTCTCTGAGCCGAATGTCCACCAGCATGTGTTTGCCCTGTATCACAGCATCCAGAGCCTCCCACCGTCTGCAAATCAAAAGACAAGTCCCACCTTACACTCTCCAATGTGTGTTGTGTAACTGCTTAATCGTTTCTGGTGGCCGAGCAGAGGCCAAGTTCAATTTGGCTATTGATACCCAGTTTGGAATCCGTGAGGATGGCTTCAAATGGACCTTGGGTTCATGTCACACTACAGGTGACTCCACTACACTATACAGTCTCTCTCTCTCTCTCTCTCTCTCTCTCTCTCTCTCTCACTCTCTCACTCACACGTACATACATGTAAATCAATAGGGTGAATTTGTGGAATTATATTTGCAAATACATTCTATTTTGCTCAAAAAGTGCACAGTCTGCAGGCAGTCAATGCATGTAATAATTTTATAAATTCCTACTTTGGAAATAGAACCAGTCTGACTCAAGATTGGGATACCGACAGATTCAAACCTCACACCTTCCATGCATTGTCTGAGCTGTCGCTTCTTTTTATAAAATAGAGTCATAGAATCTTAGAGATGTTCAGCATGGAAACAGACCCTACGGTCCAATCCGTCTACACCGACCAGACATCCCAACCCAATCTAATCCCACCTGCCAGCACCTGGCCCATATCCCTCCAAACCCTTCCTATTTACATACCCATCCAAATACCTCTTAAATGTTACAATTGTACCAGCCTCCAGCACATCCTCTGGCAGCTCATTCCATACACGTACCACCTTCTGCGTGAAAAAGTTGCCGTTTTTGTCTCTGTTATATCTTTCCCCTCTCACCCAAAATGAATGCCCTCTAGTTCT
>NW_025191815.1:1819-3587 GCF_004010195.1 Chiloscyllium plagiosum
CAACAGTGACCTAACCAATGTCCTGTACAGCCACAACATGATCTTCCAATTCCTGTACTCAATACTCTGGCCAATAAAGGTAAGCATACCATACGCCTTCTTCACTATCCTATCTACCTTAAATTATCTCGAGGATGTGACTTAAAAGAAGTTCTGGGATTTGCATATTAATGAACCGAAACCTGCAACCCATTATAAAATGTGAAAGACTTAACAGCAATCTTGGTTTGTTCAATATATCATTTCAGTTGCATGACACTAATCTTTTGCTATAAATTCTGTATCTTATGATCCTGCTCCACAGCTACCTGCTGAAGGAGCAGCGCTCCGAAAGCTCGTACTTCCAAATAAACCTGTTGGACTATATCCTGGTGTTGTGTGATTTTTCACGTTGTTTCTCATGAACACAGCCACAACACTTCCGGCTGCTGCCAGTAAACATTAGAATGCTGATGAAACGATGCAGTACCTGCAGAGATGAAAATCTTAACAGTTTCTAACGATACTTGCTACTGATTCACTGCTCCTTCTGATACACGACTTTGGCAACTTAGTACTGGAAGCTGAGTGAGCAGCTTTAAAACAGAAACTGTTGGATTTTATATTTTTCAATGTCTGAGTCCGAATTTAGGTCATCTTTATTGCGGCCCAACTTTGTTACAGCTTCATGATCGCCCCAGCAAAAAAATTACAAAAAGTAGCTTTCCTTTTCTTCAACAGCTGAATCTCAAATCACACAGACACCCCTGACCTCCCATGACACCCCAGTTGATTTCCTAATGGTAAGCACTGAGGTATCCCTTTGTAACTGGATCCTTGGAACAGTCTTAACCGAGAGGAAGTAATACCTCACTCAGCAATTTCAACCCATATACTGTATCCAAGTAAGTTTCTACCCACTCATTTTCTGGGGGCAGGGGTGGGACAGGGGTTTAAAGTCGACCATATTGCTGAGAGTCTGGAGTCATGTGTAGGCCAGACCGGGTAAAGGATGCATCTGGGACGACTGAGTGAATCCTTTCCCACAACAGCAGTTTCCTTCCCTAAAAAAATCATGAGTGAATCAGATGAGGATGTTTTCCCCCTGAAAATGGTTTCATCATTAGATTCTGAACTGCAGATTTCTGACCAAATTCCAATCTCCCATCTGCCGTGGCGGGTTCAAACCTGGGAGTTCCCAGAGTTGAGGGGGTAATCCAGTTGATAATACCACTCGGGCATTGCTCCTTCGAATCCAGTGATGGCACATGAACTCACCAGTGCCTCTGGAAGTTGTCCACTCAACCAAATCCCTTCCTGCACTCAGGGCAGGAGAACAGCCTCTCCCAGTGTGGACCCACTGGTATGTCTGCAGGGTGGATGAACTCATGAACCCCTTCCTGCAGTGACAGGAGGTGAACGGCCTCTCCCCAGTGTGGACCCAAGGATGTTTCAGCAGGCCAGGAGAATTGACGAATGTATTCCTGTACTTGGAGCAAGTGAATGGCTTCTCCCCGGTGTGAACATGCCAGTGCATCAGCTGGTTGCACAGCCAACTGAATCCCTTCCCACACACAGAGCAGGAGAATGGCCTCTCCCCTGTGTGAATGCTTCTATGAGTCTCCAGCACTGACGGGGAAGGGAACCCTTTCCCACAGTCCCCACATTTCCACAGTTTCCCCATGGGGAGAGCTTTCCTTGTGTCCCTCTGGGTTTGAAATTACCAACAGAATGGGTACACAGTCTCTCTCCAGCATGAGGGGTGAGACTTTGATTCCCCAAACTGAGT
>NW_025191816.1:0-842 GCF_004010195.1 Chiloscyllium plagiosum
TTACATTTCTTGCGGTTGCAGGGGAAGATGCCGGGATTGGAGGTTGGGTTGGTGAGGGGCGAGGACCTGACGAGGGAGTCACGGAGGGAGTGGTCTTTTCGGAATGCTGATAGGAATGCTGATAGGGGAGGATAGGGAAATATACCCTTGGTGGTGGGGTCTGTTTGGAGGTGGCGGAAATGACGGAGGATGATACGATGTATCTGGAGGTTGGTGGGGTGTTAGGTGAGGACCAGTGGGGTTCTGTCCTGGTGGCGATTGGAAGGATGGGGTTCAAGGGTGGAGGAACTCATCTCTGCGTACCTCGACACGGTCCTGTCCCCCTTAGTCCAATAATTCCCCACCTACATTCGGGACACCACCCATGCCCTCCACCTCCTCCATGATTTTCGCTTCCCTTGCCCCGAAGCGCCTTATCTTCACCATGGACATCCAGTCCCTGTACACCTCCATCCCCCATCACGAAGGCCTCAAAGCCCTCCGCTTCTTCCTTTCCCGCCGACCCAACCAGTACCCTTCCACTGACACCCTCCTTCGACTGACTAAACTGGTCCTCACTCTGAACAACCTCTCTTTCCAATCCTTCCACTTCATCCAAACCAAAGGAGTAGCCATGGGCACCCACATGGGCCCCAGATATGCCTGCCTCTTCGCAGGATATGTGGAACAGTCCATCTTCTGCAGCTACACTGGCACCACACCCACCTTTTCCGCCGCTACATCGATGACTGTATTAGCGCTATCTTGTGCTCCCACGAGGAGGTTGAACAGTTCATCCACTTCACTAACACCTTCCACCCTGACCTCAAATTTACCTGGACCGTCTCAGACTCCTCCCTCCC
>NW_025191816.1:1019-3587 GCF_004010195.1 Chiloscyllium plagiosum
CACCTACCACCCCACCAACCTCCATATACATCATATCATCCGTCGTCCTTTCCGCCACCTCCAAACAGATCCCACCACCAAGGATATATTTCCCTCCCCTCCCCATGGCAACATGACGTCTGGAGGAAGAGCGCCTCATCTTCCGCCTAGGAACCCTCCAACCACAAGGGATGAATGCAGATTTCTCCAGCTTCCTCATTTCCCCTCCCTGCACCTTTTCTCAGTCCCAGCCCTCGGACTCAGCACTGCCTTCCTAACCTGCAATCTTCTTCCCAACCTCTCCGCCCCCACCCACTCTCCGGCCTATCACCCTCACCTTAACCTCCTTCCACCTATCGCATTCCCAACACCCCTCCTCCATGTCCCTCCTCCCTACCTTTTATCTTAGCCTGTTTGGCACACCTTCCTCATTCCTGAAGAAGGCCTTATGCCCGCAACGTCGATTCTCCTGCAATTGGAGAGGAATTACTCAATTTTTTCACAAGATACGGACTACCAATATGGGCACAGTCAGATCAAGGGTCAAGCTTCACATCAAAACGATTCAAGGAAGTTATGGACAGCTGAGGAATAAAACAATTCAAATTTACTGCGTGCCTGCCAGAAAGTTGCCATCGGATATTAAAGACCATGCTGAGGTCTTATAGTCAGGACCATCAGATGATGGGGATAAGGGAATTCCATTTTTTGCTTTTTGCGATCAGAGATGTACCAAATGAATCGACCAAATTCAGTCCATTTGAATTAATTTTTGGGCATGAAGAGAGAGGACCATTAAAATTGATTAGGGAAGAGTTAGTAAGTCAGGATTCACAGACCACACATTTGGACGATGTGTCACATTTTACAGAACGATTGAACAGAGCTAGGGAGTTGGTCAGACAGCATGCAATGAAACAGGAAGCAGAGGAGAAATCAAAGATTCGCAATTTTGCAACTGGGGATAAGTCATTAGTGTTATTTCCAGTAATAGGTGAACCTTTAAAAGCAAGGTTTAGTGGACCCTATCGAATCGAAAGGAAATTGACTGAAGGACTCCAGACAGGAAGAAATCTCACCGAGTGTGTCAAGTGAGTATGCTCAAAAGGTTTTTTGACAGGGAAGGAAAGTAAGAGGAGAAGGTGTTAATGATTACAGCAAAGAGGGAAGAACCAAATTGAGAGGATTCTGATCTGGACATTCCTCAAGTTAAATTTGACAATGAGGAAGCTGTGAAAAATTGTGATAAATTATTGAGTTAACTTCCTGAGAAAAACCGAAATGACCTGAAAAATGTTTTACTATCACATGGGGAGATATGCTGAAATAAACTGGGAAGTACAAACCTAATTGTGATGATGTAGATATAGGAGATGCTGTTCTGAGTAAGCAACATCTTTATTGGTATAACCCTCTAAAGTTGACACAGTTTTAGAAGGAGATTGAATACATGCTCCAAGGTGGCATAATCAAAGGGAGTTACAGAGACGGGAGCTCACCTACAATAATGGTGTCAAAGGCAGCCGGTACCCAACTGTTCTGTGTGGACTATCACAAAGTGAATGCAGTTACAAAAACTCATGCATACCCGATTCCATGGGTGGGAAGACTGTGTTGAAAATGTGGGACAAGTGCTGGGTTGCTGGAGGATTGCAAAATGACACCGTTATTCTAGAAAAGGTCAAGGATAACACACGACTGATGTTAAGCTGAGGAGTTTGTCCTTTCTTGGGTTATCCTTGCGGAGAGTGATATGGAAGTTTGCAGATTTCACAAAAATTGTTTGAGTGGGTGACGGTGAGAAGGAAGGTGTTAAGTTACAGGAGGATATAAACCGATTGGTCAGATCAGCAGATCAGTGGCAAATGGAATTTAATCCTGGTCACAGTGAGGTGATGTACTGTGGGAAAAGAAATAAGACAAGGGAATATGTCACACAGCGTCAACCAGGATACTGAGGTCATATCACACTACAGGTGACCCCACTACACACACGCACACACACATGCACACACACACACACACACTCACACCTCAAGAATGTGATTGAAAAACGTTCTTGGATTTACATATTAATGAACTGAAATCTGCAACCTGTTCTAAAAGATGAAAGACTTAACATCAGTCTCGGTTTGTTTTATACAATGCATCAGTTGTATGGCACTTTGATCTTTTACTATAAATTCTGTCTCCTATGATCCTGCCCCAGAAGCTACCTGAAGATGTAGCCGCACTCCAAAAGCTTGCATTTCCAAATAAATCTATTGGACTATATTTTGGTGTTGTGGGATTTTTACAACAGAATCCTTATAGAATCACACAGTCATAGAGATGTACAGCACAGAAACAGAGCCTTTGGTCCAACTCATCTATGTCGACCAGATGTCCTAAATAAATCTAATGCTATTTTCCTGAAGTGGCCCATATCCCTCCAAACCCTTCCTATTCATATACCCTTCCAGATGCCTTTAAATTGTTGTAATTGTACCAGCCTCCGCCACTTCCACTGGCAGCTCATTCCACACACACACAGCCCTCTGTGTCATAAAGTTGTCCCTTGGTGGCGGCACGGTGGCACAGTGGTTAGCA
>NW_025191817.1:0-1736 GCF_004010195.1 Chiloscyllium plagiosum
TTGGTAAAATGCCCTAGAAAAAGTCCTTTATTGACAGTGTGGGTTATAAAATCATGTTATGATTTGTTAGGCTATAGGATTAATATCATACGAGGTAAAGAAAAAAAATGTCGAAATGGTGAGTTCTATGCCAGTTATTTTTGTTTTAGTATTAGCAGAATTTAACGTGAATCTCTCAGTGAAAACTTGATTCAGTCCTAGAAATGATTGATAGGAAAATCCCATCATGCAGTCACAGCAGATCACCACTGATTTCTCCGTGAGGCGGATGTTTGATGAAACTATTTCGCAAATGCTCTGAGCAAGCGAAGAGTCTCTCTGCAATGTGAATCGTTGGTAAATATCATGGGACTTATGGTTTTTCCCATGGACCAGCTGCTGTTGTCCTTCCGACAGTTGGAGATTTGGGAGATGGAGAGGCGATAATGAGCAATCCAATCTACTGACACATCACTGCATTCACACTGGGGAGAAGCTGTTTTCTGTTCCATTTGCAGAAATGGATTTCCTCGGTCATCCCACCTTCAGACACATCAACACGTTTATACGGTATAGGCACCTTTTCAGTGCTCTGACTGTGAGAAGATATTTTTTTTTTTAAATCAGCTGATACCATAGAGATAGCACTGGAGAGAAACAATGCTACTGTTCTGTGTGAAGGAAGTTTTTCACACAGTTAACCAGCGAGTGCACAAGTGATCACAGGTATTTGCTGCAGTGACTTTTGTCACTGATCATCACGGTAAGTACTAAATTCCTTCATTCTCACAGGTTAGGTTCATATCTACTGACTTTGAAATAGAAATACGAGTTGCTGCTTAATATTGTGGTTTACTGCCAAACAGAATGTCACCATTATTTCAAACACATTGATGCAATTTTATAACTCTTCCACCCGAGTGTTTGACACCATCAGGAGTGCGATCAGAAAAGACAAACTTGCGGAAGGATCATACACTAAGTTCAGAAATTCAACCATGTCATGTTCTTTCAGCGGAAAACTGAGAGCGAGAAGCAGCATTTTATGTGGATAAAATGTTGGATAGCCGATATGTCCAATACATTTTGGCGTTGTTGAAGGTCAATTTGTATGATGTGGCAGGGCAGAATGGCTAGAACAGTTATTCCAGATCCTTTGTGAATCAGTGTCTGGCTTCTATTCAGTAACCATCATACCATTCCAATCTCCACGTCACGGCTGTATTTCTAGGCAAGGGGAATGGATACAATCTGTGCAATCAGAGATTGGTACAAATCTGTGCTTTCCATAAGTTATATGAGCAAGATGAAGCCATTTGGCCACCATGTCTGGTCCACCATTTAATGGTCGTTGATATGTTTCCCAAACCCATTCTCCTTCTTTCTTATCATGACTCTTAATTTCCATTCCAATCCACAACTATCTGTTGGTGCACTGATCACGCTGAATGAATTGATGTTGAAAAGTTTCTGTCGCAGTCAGTTCCACTGATCAATCACGCTCTGACTTCCTTGTTAAGTATCATCTGCTGTTTTGTAAAGCTTACCAATCCTCTCGCCTCCACTGACTTTCACCACCTTTTCTGCTTCAGCTTTTGCTTTGCCCCTGACTTTCATTGTCATGGTTGCATCATCCTCCCGTTATATATTTTCCTTCTGTGGAATGGATGTCTGTTGTGTGTCTTCAATTGTCGCAGCAACTCCTGCCATTGGCGCTATATTCTCTTCCGTGTTAGGCGCCCATTACAATCAACGCG
>NW_025191817.1:2125-3588 GCF_004010195.1 Chiloscyllium plagiosum
CAGCACCTATATGTTGCACTGCAAGAATTCACCATCGTGAGTTAGAAGATATGTTGCCATTTCTTTGTTGTTGCTATGTCGAAATCCCTGGAACTCACTTCCCGTCAGCATTGTGAGTGTCAATATACTTCATGGACTTCTGAAAAGCAACATATTGTCACAGTTTGCAGACCAATTATGAATGGACGATAAAAATGGCTGAGCCAGGATGTCGACATCTGGTGAATGAATGAGAAAACGTGACGAACTAATGCACTTAAATCGCAACCCGAAGAGTTCAGAAGATCTGGTAGCTGTTGGTACAAGTACAACAAATGTTTGATGTCCAAATAAGACAGGATCTGCAGCGTGTTATGAGGAATCCCCCGTTTTATTGATGTGTGCATGTCAGTTATCATATAGTCGCAGTAGTCCTTCGTTACCTTTGAATTTGATCATCAGTCCATAAAGAACTAAAGCAACTGACGACTTCCTCATGTCTTCTTCAGTCAGCACATGTTTCCAAGACTAAATGAGCTATTGTGACATAATTTGTTCAAGTTAAGTTTCGATTTGCTGTTTAGTGCGAGTCTGTTTCAAGATTTAAAATTGCAGTTCAGATTTCTAATACCCAAGCTCTTGTATGTTATTAAGAACAGTAGGTTCAGGCTTACTCCTCGGAGAACATCACTTGCTAACATTTGGCTGTCTTGTCTAGCTGAGCTTAATTGCTACACACTGATTTATGTGTTGTATCACACTTGCCATCCATCACTGTCTGGCTAATCCGCAGGCTAAACGTAGTCAGGCTATATCAACTGAACAGCCAGACCGCAGATTGTGTGGAATGCTCAATACAAAATCACAGAATTATTTCGCTGCTGAAAGAGGCCTTTTGAACCGTTGCATCTGTCTCGCTTTCCAAATGAGGAATATAACTTAATATGATTCTCATGCCTTCACACCTAGCCCTGCATATTGCTCCTGTTATCATGACTATATGATCCAGTCTTGAACATCTTAGTTACAAATTCTGCCACCACACGTCCAGGCAGCACATTCCAAATATTTGCTGTCGCAAAGTTTAACCAACTTGCATGTTTTCCTTTCTTTGTATTTTAGTCTGAAGTCATTTTCTATGGTTCTCGAGCAACATATGAACAGGAAACATCCCCCTACCTCTTGAGTGTAGACCCTCATAGTTTTGAAAACTTCAAAAACATCTCCTTTCAGCCATCTCTTCTGTAATGAAAACGGTCGCAGTTTCTTCACATTATCCGTATTATAAATTCCTCCCCCTTCGAATCATTCCTGTAAAAACATTATTCACTCTCTCTAATGAGTTATCATTCGTCCTGATATGTGGTACCGAGAACAGAAAAAAGGCATCCAGCTAAAGTTTCATTTATGACTTACAGAAGCTCAGCATAACTCTTCTAATCTATGCCACGAATAGCAAAGTCTAGAATTCTGTGGGCTTCACG
>NW_025191818.1:0-838 GCF_004010195.1 Chiloscyllium plagiosum
GTCTCAGCAACCCTGTACACAATACTCCAGGTACAGTATCACCAACCCTATACACGATACTCCAGGTACAGTCACACCAACCCTGTACACAAAACTCCAGGTAAAGTCACACCAACCGTGTGCACAATAATCCAGGTACAGTCTCACCAACCATTGTGACGATACTCCAAGTAGAGTCTCACCAACCCTGCACACAATAGTCCAGGTACAGTCTCACCAACCCTGTACACAATACTCCAGGTACAGTCAAACCAACGCTGTACACAATACTCCAGGCACAGTCACACCAACCCTGTACACCATACGCCAGCTACAGTCCCACCAACCCTGCACACAATATTCAAGCTACAGTATCACCAACCCTGTACACAATACCCCCGGTATAGCCTCAGCAACTTTGTACACAATACTCCAGGTACAGGCTCACCAACCCTATACACGATACTCCAGGTACAGTTCATACCAACCGTGTACACAAAAGTCCAGGTACGGTCACACAAACCGTGTGCACAATACTCCAGGTACAGTCTCACTAACCCTTGTAACGATACTCCAAGTAGAGTCTCACCAACCCTGCACACAATAGTCCAGGTACAATCTCAGCAACCCTGTACACAATACTCCAGGTAAATTCTCACCAACGCTGTACACAGTACTCCACGTACAGTCTTACCAGTCCTGTACACAGTACTCCAGGGACAGTCTCACCAACTTTGTACACAATAGTCCAGGTACAGTCGCACCAACCCTGTACAAACTACTCCAGATACAGTCTCAACTACCCTGTACAAAATACTCCAGGTACAGTCTCACCAACCTTGTACAAATACTCCAGGTA
>NW_025191818.1:1310-3588 GCF_004010195.1 Chiloscyllium plagiosum
GCAACCCTGTACACAATACTCCAGGTACAGTCTCACCAACCCTATACACAATACTCCAGGTACAGTCACACCAACCCTGTACACAAAACTCCAGGTAAAGTCACACCAACCGTGTGCACAATACTCCAGGTACAGTCTCACCAACCCTTGTAACGATACTCCAAGTAGAGTCTCACCAACCCTGCACACAATAGTCCAGGTACAGTCTCAGCAACCCTGTACACAATACTCCAGGTAAATTCTCACCAACGCTGTACACAGTACTCCACGTACACTCTCACCAGTCATGTGCACGGTTCTCCAGTGACAGTCTCACCAACTCTGTACACAATAGTCCAGGTACAGTCGCACCAACCCTGTACACAGCCCTCCATGTACAGCCTCACCAACCCTGTACAAACTACTCCAGATACAGTCTCAACTACCCTGTACAAAATACTCCAGGTACAGTCTCACCAACCCTGTACAGAATACTCCAGGTACAGCCTCACCAACCCAGTACACAATACTCCAGGTACAGTCTCACCAACCCTGTACAGAATACTCCAGGTACAGTCACATCAAACCTGTACACAAAACTCCAGGTAAAGCCTCACCAACCGTGTGCACAATACTCCAGGTTCAATCTCACCAACCCTGTACACAATACTCCAGGTACAGTCTCACAAATCCTGTACACAACATTCCAGGTACAGTTTCACCTACCCTGTACACAATATTCCAGATACAGATTCACCAACACTGCACACAATACTCCAAGTACAGTCTCACCAACCCTGCACACAATCGTCCATGTGCAGTCTCTCCAACCCTGTACAAAATACTCCAGCGAGAGTCTCAACTACTCTGTACAAAATACTCCAGGTGCAGCATCACCAACCCAGTACACAATACTCCAGGTTCAGTCTCACCAACCCTGTAAAAGTACTCCAGGTACTGACTCACCAACCCTGTACGCAATAGTCCAGGTACAGTCTCAACAAAACTGTACACAAAACTCCAGTCAGATTCTCACCAACCCTGTACACAATATTCCTGATACAGTCTCACCAATCCTGTACACAACACTCCAGGTACTGTCGCGCCAAACCTGTACACAATTCTCCAGGTACAGTCTCAGCAACCCTGTACACAACACTCCAGGTACAGTCTCACAGCAACCCTGTACACAACACTCCAGGTACAGTCTCACTGCCGCTGTATATAATACTCCAGGTACCGTCTCACCAACGCTGAACACACAAGTCCAGGTAGTCTCACGAACCCTGCTCACAATACTCCAGGTTCAGTCTCACCAAACCTGTACACAAAAGTACAGATACTGTCTCACTAACCCTGTACACAATAGTTCAGACATAATCTCACCAATGCTGTGCACAATACTCCAGGTACACTCTCAACAACCCTGTACACAATACTGTAGGTACAGTTTCATCTACATTGTACACAATACCCTAGGTTCAGTCTCACAAAACCTGTACACAACCGTACAGGTACAGTCTCACCAAAACTGCACACAATACTCCAGGTAAAGTCTCAGCAACCCTGTACACAATTGTCCAGGTACAATCTCACCAACCCTGTACACAATACTCCAGGTACTGTCTCACCAACTCTGTACACAAAAATCCAGTTACTGTCTCAACAACTCTGTACACAATACTCCGGGTACAGTCTCGCCAATGTTGTACACAATAGTCCAGGTACAGTTTCACCAACACTGTACACAATACTCCACGTACAGTCTCACTAGCCATTCACACAATACTCCAATTACAGTCTCACCAACCCAGTACACAATCGTCCATGTTCAGTCTCACCAACCCTGTACACAATACTCCTGGTACAGTCAACCCAACCCTATACACAATATTCCAGGTACAGTCACATCAACCCTGTACACAAAACTCCATGTAAAGTCACACCAACCGTGTGCACAATACTCCATGTACAGTTTCACGAACCATGCACACAGTACTCCAGGTACAGTCTCACCAACCCTGTACACAAAGGTCCAGATACTGTCTCACTAACCCTGTACACAATAGTTCAGGTACCGTCTCGCCAACCTTGTACACAATAGTCCAGGTACAGTTTCACCAACACTGTACACGATACTCCACGTACAGTCTCACTAACCATGCACACAATGCTCCAATTACAGCCTCACCAACCCAGTACAGAATCGTCCATGTGCAGTCTTACTAACCCTGTACACAATAGTCCAGGTAGTGCCTCACCAACTCTGTACACATTACTCCAGGTACAGTCTTACCAA
>NW_025191819.1:0-3588 GCF_004010195.1 Chiloscyllium plagiosum
TAAGTATGAAAAGAGGTGGTGATTTGTTGTGAGTTTAGCACAGTTTTAATGTAATGGGTCCGACAATGAAATAAAGATGACCCTTTCCATTTAGTGCTGGGCGGTCTGTGGTATCCTCATCCTCAGGGAAAAGGGAAGACTCTGTTATTGAGGATATTCTAGGCTGAGCTCGACTGGTCTTTGCTGGACAGGAGAGTAAATGTTTATCGACAACAGACAGGAGAAGGATGATCAGAGACAATTGGATCAACCATGATCTTTCTGAATGTGTTGTTATCTCAATCCACCCTCGATGCTGTTATAGAGATATACTGCTGCCCCTACCCCATGTGTTGTTCCCTCAATCCACCACTCGAAGCTGTTACAGAGATATACTGCTGTCCCAACCCAATGTTTTGTTCCCTCAATCCGTCTAACGGTGCCGTTACAGAGATATACTGCTGCCCCTAACCCATGTGTTATTCCTTGAATCCACCCCTCGATGCTGTTACAGGGTAGGGGACCACCCCAATCCGTCAGACAGGATCGTTATAATGAGACAGGAGGAGACCATTCTGCCCCTCTAAGGAATTACACAGGAATACAGAATTAAGTAACTCAAATCGTTGATTACATTACGCAGCCCAGGACGAGGCCATTCGACCCGCCTGAACGGCTACACAGGAACAGGAAATATGTCGGTAGCAGGAAATAGAGAGTAGAGAGAAATGTTTACTTTTAGGCTGCAAAGCTCTAACTGATAGAGTGCCTCAGAAATCACTGCGTCGTCATCAATGACCAATAATCTGTATCAATGATCTGGAGGAAGGGGAGGGAATGGCTTGGAGCTCAATTAGCTCGTACACCAAGATGGCCATTCATTGTGCCGTCAAATTGAGATACTGAGTCTGCAAAATGATTATAGACAGGGAAGGTTAGTGCGGAAACCTTCAGTAGAAATAACATAAGGTAACTTGTCTGTTTTGCCATGAAGGATAAAATAATGGTAATCAATTTAAATGGAGAGAGATTGCAGAACTCTGTGATACAGGCGGTTTCCATGTTGCTGGGACATGAATCATGTGAATCCAGTCTGCAGATGCAGCAAGTGATTTGGAAGGTAAATGGAATGATGCTGTTTTTGACAAACGCTTAAGGTTTAATTGCAGGAATGTTTTACTGCATCTGTACAGGGCATGGCTGAGACCACATCTGATGCACTGTGTGCAGTTTTGATCCCCTAACAGTAAAATAAAAGGATATAATTATTTTTGAAATTTTCAAAGAGGTTTCCCTTTTCTCATTCCTGGGATGGCGGCCTTTGGTTATGGGGGATAATCAGTTCTGATCTTAGCCTAGAAATAGGATTGAACCACCATGACTTTCAGAAAAGTGCATCAGCTGGATGCATATTATCTCTTGTCAGGGAGACTAAAACTAGAGAATAAATTTGAATAAAAAGATGCATTGCTATTAACACACATAGTATGAAGACACCCATCAGTATTTACAAATTACACAGACACATGTAAGCATGTCATCAAATTATAAAATGGGGACATTTTCTGAGATTGAATGGAATTGTGTACAACACGAGCAATGATGCCCCTGCATATAATCCATAATCAGATTTTCCAGAGAATGATCCAGGAGAGCACACATGGTCCAGTTTGGTGTTCAGTTGACATCATTGTATGTTTCAATAACGAGAGGGAGAAAATTGTTCCCTGCCTGAGAAGCAACAGCCGATTGATCCCTTTCTCTTACTTTGTTCCACCAGATAACAAAGTGTCAGTCTATAAAATCCCTGAGTTGTCTTTGCCACTTGTGATGGATTCCTGGTGAGGATTCATTGGAAACTCTCATATGCCCGAAACAAAGGGAATTCAGCCAAATCCAACTGTTACAGAAAACAATCCCACAACCGGGAGCTTATTTGAACAGAATAACTTCAAAGGCAGAGCAACATTTGGAGCACTCTGTCATTTTACCATTTGATATGAGTTCAACGTTCTGTGTCTTACATTTTTTTTTTCTAGAAAATGACCTACTCTGAGACCGATATCATTGGCCACATCATTAAACTGGTTACATTTAAGATTGGTGTAACCAGTGGAGGAGTGGGACGGAAAAGGAAACAGTGACCCTCCAACATTGGCTGGAACACAAATGAGAAATTTTCAAAGGGCTGTCCAAGTGGAAATTCCCTCCCCAGAAGTTTATGGTGCCTGGATGTTTACATTTATTCAAAGTTGTATTTTTTGACATTTGACAGAAAAGTGAATGTAGAAAATGGAATACAGACATAAAAGTGCTGGGGAGACCACAATAACATGACCCATTATCTTTGTGCATGGTGGAGCGGTGACAAAGTGTCTAACGGCACACTCCTGCTGCTCAGTCTTATGTTCCTATGTTCCATCCAACCACTCACAGCTCCTGCAAGGAGCAGTTGGAGGCCACTTGCTCCAAATACCTGATCCACAGTAACACAGCATCTCATTCAATCCCTCAAGACTGTCACATACACGCGGTTGTGGGTTGGAAAATGCTATTTGGAAATCCAGGCTAGGTTCAAAAGACGCCTCTGGTCTTGTGCTTTATTTGTTGGTCATAATACAGGCCCAGATTCACTGTGAGTACAAAACTCATATCTCACCCAGAGATGACTCACAAGATACTTTGCTCTGTCTGATTGCAACATCCAATAACAGAACGTTCAGGAAAATTACAACCATTAACTTTGTAATTACAGAATATGAGGACGTAAGGAACCGGATCAGCTAAGTCGGACGATCAAGCTATTGTCTACCATCATGGCTGATCTATTATTGGCATTAACTCCTTATTAATGCCCAATTCTTCGCATCCCATAGCTGTCTGACAGGTCAAAATCCATCTCCCTCCTCCTTAAAGACTTTCAGTGATGTAGCTCCCATAACTCGCTAGCCCAAATAATTCCTGACATTGATTACCCGCTGTGAGAGGAAAACATTCCCTACACATACATCGTCAACTAATTGATATGAACGAGAGGTGAACACAGGGGCTCAGCAAACAGTGAATGGCTTTGATATCAAGTGAGTATTTGACTGAAGATGGCATCAGGACCACCCACTTATTTGAGCTGAATGGAAATCAAGTGTAACCTTCCACTTGTGTGGGTCTTTCCGAGTACAAAGAAAGATGCTTGTGGTCGGTGGCCTACAGCCCTAACAGTTCCGGGATATCTCTGCAGGAGATCCTCAGGTTAGCCTCCTCAGCACAAACATCTTCAACTGCTATATCAATGTCTTTCCCCATCATAAGATCTGAAGTAGGGATGATGACTGAAGATCACATAATATTCAGAGATGCTGTGCCACCTCAGCTCCTGAACCATCTTGTGTCCATGTGCAGCAAGACCTGGGCAGGATTCAATTTGTGCTGTTAAAGTGTCAGTAACATTCATGTAACAGCGCTGCCAGACACTGCACATTTCCACAGTTAATAAAGGAGCTCAATCAGCATCCCAGGCTGGTTGCATACTGATATGTGGAAGCCATTGAGCTCGTGGAAACTACTGAACAAGAAGAAGGGCATTCAATCCACCTGCCTATTCCACAGGAA
>NW_025191820.1:0-670 GCF_004010195.1 Chiloscyllium plagiosum
AGCCTTATCTCCGTGGCCCTTGATTGCGGACTGTCTAAATAACTGTCTATCTCAGTCTTGAAGGTACCCATTCTTGACAGACCTCTGTTGGATGCATTTCCACAGACTTGCTATCCTCCGAAAGAGAGAATATTTTCCTCACGTCAGTCTTTCATGTTTGACCTCATCCGCTGTGATAAGGCCCACTGGTCCCACATTATCCATATATTTAAATCAGGGCAGTATAAACTCCCGAAGGTCGGTCTTAACTCTGCAGAGCCAGCTGTGAGTATTTGACACATTTTCTAATCTTGACCACAAACAGACATGAATTGCACATTAGATTTGCCAAAAGCGAATTTTGTTCAAGATCACATAGAATCATAGAGTCATAGAGATGCACAGCATGGAAACAGACACTTCGGTCCAACCTGTCCATGCCGACCCAGATATCCCAACCCAATCTCGTCACACCTGCCAGCACCCGGCCCATTTCCCTCCAAACCCTTTTCATTCATTTGCCCATCAAAATGCCTCTTAAATGTTGCAATTCTACCGGCCTCCACCACATCCTCTGGCAGCTCATTCCATACACGTACCATCCTCTGCATGAAAACATTGCTCCATAGGTCTCTTTTATATCTTTCACCTCTAACCCTAAACCCATGCCCTCGAGTTCTGGACTCCCCGA
>NW_025191820.1:749-1548 GCF_004010195.1 Chiloscyllium plagiosum
GACTCCCTGACGCCAGGAAAAGACTTTGTCTATTAATCCTATCTATGCCCCTCATAATTTTGTAAACATCGAGAAGGTCACCCCTCAGCCTCCGACTCTCCAGTGAAAATAGCCCCAGCCTGGTCAGCCTCTCCCTGCAGCTCAGATCCTCCAACCCTGGTAACATCCTTGTAAATCCATTCTGCACCCTTTCAATCTTCACAATATCTTTCCGATAGGAAGGTGAACAAAATTGCACGCAATATTCCAACAGTGGCTTAAACAATGTCCTTTATAGCCGCAACATGACCTCCCAACTCCTGTACTCAGGACTCTGACCAATAAAGGAAAGCAGCTACGAACCTGCATTCGACGGTCTCCTTGTTCAGCAACACTCCCTGGGATCTTACCATTAATGGCATAAGTCCTGCTGAGACTTGCTTTCCCAAAATACAGCACCTCGCATTTATCTCAATTAAATTCCTGCTGCCACTTCTCAGCCCATTGACCCATCTGGTCCAGATCCTGTTGTAATCTGAGGTAACCCTCAGTAACTCAGCTGGCGATGAAAGCACTGGACCAATACAACAACGTTTTTATTTTCTCGATCCATTGCGATGTTTATTTATCTCTCTGCACATGAAAATGGATCCTTCCCATCCACTTCAATGGATTAAATTCCCTCCAGTTTGGCTCCCTTCGGCACTACCAGTCCACACTGACCCTCTGAAGATTAACACACCCAGACTCATTTCCCTGTGAGTAATGTACCAAACACTATGAGCAATTTACCACGGCAAATTCACCTGACGAACACATG
>NW_025191820.1:1855-3588 GCF_004010195.1 Chiloscyllium plagiosum
TGTAATTCAACTGGATCTCCCAGCATCCTACTCCGTTCTGAACCAAGAGAGGGGGACAGCGAATACTGGGGTCAGGCTGCGGACCGGGCAAGCCAAATACTGGTGTTTCAGGTTGGAAACATTCATTTCATAAGATGTATTAAGCACAGGAGTTAAATGTGTAGTCGTGTGCGAGTGGGAAAGGTGATGGGTTAGATATCCTTTGGGAATCCCCACGCAGTTTCGAATTCTGCCGACTACGTTTTCAATGATTCTGAAAGGACGATTTCGCGCTCAAACTTGAGAAAAGAACAATCTCAACAAACCATGCCGATGGTTCGATTTGATTTTGTAACCTCGAGTTCTTAATCAGAACTGTACCACTGTCAAAGCCTTGACTGTTTCTCTTCCCACGGATACTGCTGGACACATCGAGTTTCTGCAGTATTCTCTGAATGTACTGTGCAAAAGTGCAACTTTACATTCGATTCCGTTAATCACAGTCCTCCGTGTCCTGACCCTGGACGGTGGCAAGTTTTCTTCCTGTTCGTCAAAGCGCCCATCCCCACCGCTCCCACCCACATCATTATAAACAGTCGCAGGAAATCTCTGGTTCACCTTCTTCGCTCCAAAGTGAAACTTACCAGCCTCTGGACTCTCTCCTCATAAGGGAATTCTCATCCCCGGACACGGTGAAAGACAGAGGATAGTGAAGAGATTTTGGGGAAATATTGACATTTGAGAGCGGAACAATGTTAAGGAGGCAAACATGGAAACCAGTTTCCAGCTTTGTGGATCTTCAGAAACTTTTTAGGAAGTGGAATCGGAGGGGAATGAGCAAGGGTGAACTGTCGGACTGAGTAGAAACTGTCAAGACAGCTTCCCCCTCTTTAAGGGGACGGGACATTAACTCTGATGTTGTCGGGACATGAACTGATCTGAGACATTGAAAGATTTATGGTTTTTGTATATGAGGACTCCAGGAAATTGAAAAAGCTCGGGCCAGACAGGCACTGAGAGGCTGGAACTCAGACTGTCAGGGTGTGGGAGAGAAGCTTCCCAGTGACATGGGTACGCCTGCAGTGAGTGCGATCAGACTGTTCCTAGGTCTCCATAATGAGCGTCCCAGGCTCTATTTTGAAAAAAAAAAATGCATCTGATAGCGGTCAGTTGTCATTCTGGGAAGGGCAGACTGAAGTTGAGATTCAGTAACCGCCTACTTTGGAGGATCGTGTGATGTGCTGGATTGCACGTGTCAGCGCATTAGTCTGCTGAATGAAAGATAGCTGATTTAAGAGCCCTCAGGGCGACAGTGATTACTGCTCTTAATGCATCTGTTTGCTTTGCTGCACTGTTTCAATTTCTAATGAGGTCAAAAGATATTCTCCAAATGGAAACACTACTGTGTGACTAACTACAATGACATTTCCGCATTGCTGTCAAGATTAATGTCAAGAACTGTGACTTGTGGGAATCTGAAACCAAAACGAAACTGCTGCAGAAACGAGCCAATTTGGGAGTACCTGTGGGAGAAAACACAGCTCTGATGACGTTCTGAAACATTGCCTCTTAATGTCTCTCCAGAAATGCTGCTGGACCTGCTGAGGTTCTCTTGCAAGTTATGTTTTTATTTTAACTGAATGCCCATTCCATCCATCAGGATGATGCAGCCAGCCTCGCCACGCACCGAAATTTTACACGTTTGGACGCTGTGGAATGAATGGATTCAAACAAACCCAATAATGATTTACTCT
>NW_025191821.1:0-3588 GCF_004010195.1 Chiloscyllium plagiosum
ATACTCCCTGAGATTCAGGATGGTGCACACTTGTCGTAAAGTGACTGATGCCTGAACTGTCCATAACCTCCTTTAATAATTCGGCAGTAAAGTTGAACCTTTAGTCTGACTGAATCTTCCTATGTAAAGCAAGCAGCTCCGTCACAACCTTTATGCCCTGACATTCCATCGTGGAATTGTCTCTGGAAGCCTGGTAGACACACCCATTACAATTAGAAAATATTGGTTCCCACTTGTGTGGGACGTACACAATATATTATAACCCGTCTAAAGGTTATTGAAATGTGGGAATTGACATCAAAGGCTATGATTTTATTTCTACCTATGGCGTTCTTGGTACATAATGAAGGTACAGAAAAATTCAACGGCGTCTTTGCACAATCCAAAACAATAAAAAGCTTCTATTTCTTGGCCTGAATCTTCCTTAATCCTAGATGACTAAAGACATTTAATTCGCAATACTTCCTCTCTTCATTCTATCGGCAACACAATCTGGACATACTCAGTGGGTACTGTCAGGTACCTTCATCTTAAAGAGAAAAGACAATTTGGCATTTGTGGCATATAACGGACTATACCAATCTAGAGACATACCATCTTGCATGAAAATTGATTCAGCCACAATTTAAAGGAAGTTGTTTCTGGATTACTCGGTTGTCTGGTGTATATGGACGACCTGATGATCATTAATCACACAAGCAAATAACATTTTCGACATCTATCAGAATTGCTTGATTGACCTGGCGAGGCAGGTTTGTAAATTTGCAAGTCACTTTCCTGGGCCATATCAATTTGTTGAACATTCGTTCTCTTTCTTCGGATTATATTCCCTTACTCCTTACCCCCTCCCTCAGACTATCTTCTGCATCTAAGCTGACCTAGGAGTCAACAGTTCTGAGGAAGCGTCAGTCGACATGAAATGTTAAACCTGATTTCTCTCCACAAATGCTGCCAGATCTGCTGAGCCTTTCCGGCAATATCTGTGCTTCTTGTTTCTGATTCACAGCATCCGCAGTTTGTAAAATCGATGTTTATTCCATAATACCATTGTCATCAATATTACTGATGCCTGCTTCATATCTCAGATTTATAAAGTACATTAAGCCTCCTCTTTGATATGAATATATTTACCATCAGCCTGCCTTCACAATTAGTGTGGACGGGTGGAATTATTTCGCAATTTCACAAACCTATATTTAAACACTGTCAAGTTCTGTTCATTCCAGCAATTTGTCCTCTGAGTCAGCAATTTTCACAACTGTGCAAGATAATTGCAACCACACAAAACAAACACTCTCCATATGCACACACAGAAACAGACACTCAATTGAAAATCTGAATCTACTTCTATGACATCAACTCATTCAGTATCTCTCCCTCATGCAGCATGGGGCCTCAGTGGTGAGCACTGCTGCCTCACAGCTCAAGGGACCAGACTCGATTCGAGCCTCGGGAGACTGTCTGTGTGGAGTTTGCACATTCTCCCTGTGTTTGTATAGATTTCCTCTATGTGCTCCAATCTCCTACCACAACACAAAGATGTGCAGATCAGATTAATTTCCCATAATGTTCAGGATGTGTAGGTGAGGTGCTTTAGGGGAAATGTAGATAAATGGGGTCGGACAATGGGTTTGAGTGGAATACCCTCCAGACGGTCGTTATGGATGTGTTGGTCCAAATGACCCGTTTCCACAGTGTAGGGATTCGACGGAGGCTCGAGGTAATAAAACATTTCAAATGAACTTCAGTTCCAAGAAGCACATGTTGCAAACAATACAGCCTATTCGACTTTTGAAATAAGTACAATTAACACAAATGACCCCAACACATCATATTGTAAGTTGAATGCCCAGTCCCTCAATCTAATATATATTGAGTAATATCATCCAAAAAACAGACATTCTCCAACCAGTGCATGAGGTTCAACTCCAGAGTCTCCCCCAATCTGTAATGATTCACCAAACAATAGAGGTTCTTCAATGATACAAACTATTCAGCAAAGAAACTGAAATTGAACCACCTTCACATCCACCTGACATGATTCTGTGATGTCTAAATTCCAACAATGGTATAATGTTAAACAGACATATGGCCGTCAACGAACCCAGTCCTCCGAACAGCTTGTGCAAATCCAGACGTTATAAATAGTGCAGGCATGTCATCTAATGCAGAGATCAATCTTCCAATTGCGTTAGACCTGACAGCAGAAACTTGAATCAATCCCATTGTCTAAAGTATTGTTCAGGGTGACTTGCATACTGCCCAAGTCTGCACCAGTGCATTGTTGGGGAAAGATGACAATTACTTGACAAAGAACGTGACAAGATCAGTTTGTCCAATTGTTTCCCATTAGTAACATTGACAGGAGGTCTCAGCAAAACTGATGTGACGTACCATCCTCTCAACTATGCTCAATTTCTGCAGAACTTGCTGAAAGGAACAAATTCTGTTCCATTTGACTCATATGGATGAGCGAGATCAGGAAATGCACATACTATGGCTAACTACCCATGACCTGGAGTAAGTTATTGAATAATCACAACATCGAAGAAACCAAATGCAGCGAGCGGGAAGTCTCAGGACTGTCAAAGCAGGAATCATACAAGATTGTTATGCTTGATAGGGATGTACACTTATCACACCTTGCCAATTCAGGTGTTCCTCAGCCCAATGTGCTCAGTCCAACCATACCAAGTGATGCATTGCATCTTAATAAATGTGGAATTATCACATTTGTCCACCTCGGCCAATGTGTTCAAAGATTGTACGTTATTAGTGAAATCTCAGAACCCAAATCAACCATGTCCGCGTGTTTAATGAGCTGCACAACTTCCAGATTAGAAGTGATCATTTTCAAATGAATTTCACACGACAAAAGTATACGTTATCACACACTAGAAATGAATAATTTAATTCTCAATGAGTAATTAAAAACTTATTAAACTTCAGAATTATCTACTCACATGACTGGCTTCCGAAGCTGCTTCAAAGACAATTTCAGAATCAACCGGACTGTTTATATCTCTTCAATGACATGTAGACCACGCCCGGTAAGACAGGCAAATTTCCTTCGAAGAAGCATGTTCGTAAACTAGATGTTATTTTCAGCGGATTAAATAGTTACATGAAATCCATCAAACTAGTTTAATTTTAATTAAATCTAAACTTAATTGTAGATTTTATCGAATTCAATTTGACGCTTTCCAAACTTACTTCAGATTTCTTTTTCATTGTGGATGAAGTATTAGGTGGATAAATACCATTTGTACCCAAAAGTGACAACACAAGTGCATAAGGTGGTAAAGAAGGAAAATGCTATGGTTTTTGACATCGGTATGATCCTTCACTGCGATAGTTGGCCAGTAATATTGTAAGCATGTTAAATTTGAGCCATATTAGAGTATTACGTGCAGTTCTGTTTGCAAATATCGGAAAGGATATGAAGTCATTGTAAAGCGTGCAAAAGTGGTTTACCTTGATATTTCATGGATCGGAATCCATTAGTTATCAGTAGAAGAGGGATGTACTTGGATTAATGACCTCAAGAGGGTTCACAGGCCAAGGGAAAACCTGATAGAATTGCAAAAT
>NW_025191822.1:0-1487 GCF_004010195.1 Chiloscyllium plagiosum
AGGTTGTATAAAAACATTGCCAGGATGGGATGGATCTTTGAGAATGCTGGTGGCGTTTCCCTGACAGTGGGCCTGGGAGATGGCTTCTACAGATGGGAGGTTGGCCTTTGTGATTGTCCGGGCCGAGTTCACCACTCTCTGTAACCGTCCCCGATCTTGAATGGTACAGTTGCCGTTGCCGTACCAGGTAGTGATACATCCAGACAGGATGCTGGCGCTGCTGTACACGCTGGTAAGGGTATTTGCCACCATGCCAAATCTCCTCAGCTGCCTGAGGAAGAGGAGACGTTGCTGGGCCTGTGTAACCAGCGCGCCCACATGGAGAGTCCGAGAAAGCTGGTTGTGGATGACCACTCCCAGGAGCTTGACACTCTCCTCTCGTTCCATCTCTGTGCTGTTAATGTCTAGTGGGGGGGGCGGGGGAATGAGTAACATCCCGCTGAAAGTCAGTAATGAGCTCCTTGGGTTTGCCAGCGTTTCAGAGCGCGGTTGCTCTCGGTGCAGTTGGAGGGCATCGTGGGAAAGTGTGAGGTCATGCACTGTGGTCGGAGGAATACAGGCCTGGACTGGTTTCTAAATGGGGAGGGCGTTCGGAAATCTGAAGTGCAGAGAGACGTTCTAGTCCAGGAATCTGTCGGGGTAAACTCGCAGGGTGAGTTTCGGAGTTAGGAAGGTAAACACAATGGTGGCATTTACTTGGAGAGGACTTGAATATAAAAGCAGGGATGTACTTCTGAGGCTTTATAAGGCTCTGGGCAGACCACATTTGGAGTATTGTGCCCAGTATTGGGCCCCGTATCTCAGGAAGGACGGACTGACCCTGGAACCTGTCCAGAGGAGGATCACGAGAATGGTCCGAGGAGCAAACAGCTTCACGTCTGTGGAACGTGCGAGGGCTCTGGGTCTATAACCAATGGAGTCGGTTACTGAATGGCCAGATTACTGAATGGCCTGGGCAGAGAGGATGTTGGGAAGGTGTTCCCATTGGCCGGAGAGACTGGGACCCAAGGGCACAGCCTTAGAGACAAGGAAAGGCCTTTCCGAATGGAGACGAGGAAGAATTCCTTCAGCCCGAGCCATGGAAATCATTGTCCCAGGAAGCCGTGGATACCAGGTCATCGGCTCTGTTTAAGAACGGAGATAGATAGGTTCCTGAGTAACAAGGGGTTCCAGGGAGAAAGCAGGAGATAGGGGCTGAGAAACCCATCAGCCATGATTAAATGGTGGGGCAGGCTGCTTGGGCTGAATGGCCTAATCTCTGCTCCTACGTCTCATGGTCTTAGGTCAGTGTGGAGTTATTTCAGCAACCAGACAGAGAGAGAGAGAGGGAGAGAGAGAGAGAGAGAGAGAGAGTAAACGAGAGAGAGAGAGAGACAGAGAAAAAGAGAGAGGGAGACAGAGAGCGAGAGGGAGACAGAGAAAGAGAGAGACAGAGAGAGACAGAGAGAGACAGAGACGGAGAGAGACAGTGAGAGAGAGAGGGGGAG
>NW_025191822.1:2190-3589 GCF_004010195.1 Chiloscyllium plagiosum
TGTCCCACAAACTTGATTGAGTTTTTGAAGAAGTAACGAAGAGGATTGATGAGGGCAGAGCGGTAGACGTGATCTATATAGACTTCAGTAAGGCGTTCGACAAGATTCCCTATGGGAGACTGATTAGCAAGGTTAGATCTCATGGAATACAGGGAGAACTAGCCATTTGGATACAGAACTGGCTCAAAGGTAGAAGACAGAGGGTGGTGGTGGAGGGTTGTTTTTCAGACTGGAGGCCTGTGACCAGTGGAGTGCCACAAGGATCGGTGCTGGGCCCTCTAATTTTCGTCATTTACATAAATGATTTGGATGGGAGCATAAGAGGTACAGTTAGTAAGTTTGCAGATGACACCAAAATTGGAGGTGTAGCGGACAGCGAAGAGGGTTACCTCCGATTACAACAGGATCTGGACCAGATGGGCCAATGGGCTGAGAAGTGGCAGACGGAGTTTAATCTGGGTGGGTAGATAAATAAGGAAGGGTTCAGAGGGATATGGGCCAAGTGCTGGCAAACGGGGCCAGATTAGGTTAGGATATCTGGTCGAGTTGGGCTGAAGGGTCTGTTTCCGTGCTGTACGTCACTCTAACTCGGTGACCTCTGAGCAATGTGACCGAGCAGCACTCACTAACCTGGTCACTGACCCACAGCCCCGTTCTCTTCAGGGTCACCCCGTTCCGGAGAGCTCATCCCAGGCTTGCTCAGGGCACGGACAGAGGAGCTGGGTTCCAGAGGGGTGGGGGAGATGGACAGACCTCCCCCATCACGCAAGAGTGGCATTCGACTGGGTGTGGCATCACGGAGCCTGAGCAAGGCCGGAACTCAATTTGTTTCGGTAAACGTGCAGAGAAACGTGATCCGGAGTAAGTCAGTGAGGTGGCTGAACAGGTCTTGGCAAAGGCAGAACTTTATTCCCGAAATTACAGAGTGAAACGCAAAGGCCAGAATAAAGAGCACCGACAGAGCACAGTCTGTCCAAGCTGGATTTAATTCGGCTGTTTTCACAACACTCCCAAGAAACATACCCCCTGAAACCCCCTTGAGGGGTGGCATGGAGGCTCAGTGGTTAACAGCGCTGCCTCACGGCGCCAGGGACCCAGGTTCGATCCCAGCCTCGGGGACGACTGTCTGTGTGGGAGTTTGCACATTCTCCCCGTGTCTGTGTCGTGGTTTCCTCCGGGTGCTCCGGTTTCCTCCCACAGTCCAAAGATGTGCAGGTTAGGGTGGATTGGCCGTGCTAACTTACCCCATAGTGTTCAGGGATGTGCAGGTTAGGGTGGATTGTCCATGCTAACTTACCTCATAGTGTTCAGGGATGTGCAGGTTAGGGTGGATTGGCTGTGCTAAATTACCCCATAGTGTTCAAGGATGTGCAGGTTAGGGTGGATTGGTCATGCTAAA
>NW_025191823.1:0-792 GCF_004010195.1 Chiloscyllium plagiosum
CATCATTCTCTTGCTCCAGTAAACACTCCAATCAAGCGTACATTGCTTCCATTCTAACATAGAAATGCGTCCTATTCTCTCTCCATTTGGGATAATCTGATTTGACAATGTCATTGTTTGAATGGAGAAATGCAGCAGGGAGTTGTTAATGCAGCGGTGATGTATTGGACTAGTAATCTTTGGTGACTGGAACGTGGCAGCTGCTGTTATTTAAATTCGCTGAGTAAAATCTGGAAAATACACCCAATCTCAGCAACAGAGACAATAACTTTATATTGCTGAAAACTCATTCATTCATGTTCCTTCGAAAGGGAAATCTGCCGACCATAACGAGTCCTGTCAACATGTGCCTGCAGACCCACAACAATGTGGTTCCCCCATGAATGTCCTCTGACTCACTTCAAGGTGAATTAAGAATGAACAACTAATGGTCTTCAGACCAATGATAGCCACATTCCGTGGGAGAATAAGGCAGAATAAAAATACATGGACAACGGGGAAAATGGGAAGCGTGTCTGTGTGGACTCGAATTCAACTGATATCCAAACTAAATATACAAAGCCAAGAAAGTCAGGGCCATAGGGTTACTGCAGGAAGGGATTCAAATACCCGCTGAGGTGTAAACTCACTTGCTCAGTCACAGTGCGCACAGGCCATTCACCACTCCCATATGCGACAAGTGATCCCAAAGGCGACCAACTGACAGAATCAACAACAAGTTTACAAATGACTGCAGGAGATCGAAACTGCCGTTATTGCAGCTGTTAATCCCAAACAGCAATGAACCCTGTT
>NW_025191823.1:1901-3589 GCF_004010195.1 Chiloscyllium plagiosum
ACCAGAAAGCCTCCTTCTTTAAGGCCCCAAACGTCCCCTCCCATGTGTTCGAAGATGTCCTCTAACGCATCTCATCCATGTCCTGCATCTCCATCCATGAACCCCACATCTCCAAACACAACAAGGACAGAGGAATGTGTTCACCTTCCAATCCACCAACCTCCACATAAATCACATAATCTGCCGACATTTTCCCCACCTCTAAATTGAACCCACCGCCAGGGATATATTTCCTTCCCCAAACCTATCCGATTTCCTCAATCATCTTTCCCTCCGTGACTACCTTGTAAAGTCCAAGCCCTCCAATGACCTCCATTCGCTCCCAGCACCTTCCTCTGCCACCGCAGGAATTGCAAAACCTGCACCCACTTGTTCCCCCTCACCGCTCACCAAGGCACCAATGGAGCCTTCCACATCCATCAAAGGTTCACCTGCACTTCCACACATGTCATTTGTTGTGTCTGCTGCTCCAGATGCGGTCGCCTCTAAGTTGGGGAGACCAGATGTCTTCTGACAGAACACTTCAGAGAACATCTCAGGACAACTGCAAGAATCAACTTCACTGCCCCATGACCAAGCATTTCAACTCCCCCTCCCACTCTCCCGAGGACATTCAGGCCCAGGGCCACCTCAATCGCCACTCCCTCAGTACCCGTCGCCTGGAGGAAGAATGCCTCATCTTCTTTCTCAATGTGGACTTCATGAGTTTCCTCATTCCCACTACCCCATCTTACTACAGTTCTAAACTTCCAGTTTGGCACCGTCCTCCGGACCTGTCCCACCTCTGTATTTTCATTCCCAACATTCCCTCCACCCTCCTCTCTGACATATTGCCTTCACCCCCTCCTCCATCCACCTACTGAACTCTTAGATATCTTATCCCCAGACCCACCCCCGCCCATTTATCACTCCACCCATAGACTCCCAGTCTCATTAATGATGATGGGCTTTTGCCCGAAACATTGATTTTTCCTCAGATACTGCCGGACCTGTTGTGCTTCTCCAGCATCGCTTTCATGTTGAGGGGAATCAGTTGACTGAGAGGGTTTTTGGATATTTTCTGTTGTTGACCACAGAACTTTAGCAACCACCTGTTCAGTAAATAGCTAAAAGACTGAGCACAAGTCTGATCTCGGCATTAATCAACATTTATTAAATGGTAAGATAAATGACGAAGGGCTGAAGTATGTAACTTTGCCCCTAAAGACTGCTTCACCACTCAATGAGTTTACCACTGATTATTTCTAAGTCAGGTTAATTTGCAAATGGTGGCGTTTCGTTGCATCTTCTAAGCTTGTCCTTATAGTGAGTACAGCTGTTGAGCTTTGAAGGTTCCCGGATTCCCGGATGACTTACTCCATCGTGTAGTTGGTGCACTCTGTTGCAATTGTGCCGTAGTGGTGAAGGAAATAAATATTCTGGTATTGAAGAGGGTACAATCAAGTGTCTGCATTGTCGTGGACAGTGTCCAGTTCCTTAAGTGTTATTGAAGTTACACCCATCTAGGCAAATGGAGAGAGTTCTGTACCACATCTCATTTGTGCCTTGCAAACGGTGTAGGACTCACGGAGCAATGAGTTGATTTTGTCATCAAAAACTGTCTACTAACAGATATGTTTTTGTTGTCAAAGTGTTTCTATCGCCAGTCTCAATCGGTTTTTCCTAAATACTAGCTCCGTGGACGATTA
>NW_025191824.1:0-3589 GCF_004010195.1 Chiloscyllium plagiosum
ATAAACTCGACAGCCCTCAATGTCACGATGATATACCTGAGAGCCCTCACTGTAATATCCTGATATACACAACAGCCCTCACTGTAACACTGATATACCCGACAGCCCTCAATGTAACGACAATATACCTGAGAGCCCTCACTGTAATATCCTGATATACACAACAGCCCTCACTGTAACACTGATATACCCAACAGCCCTCAGTGTAACATCCTGATATACCCGACAGCCCTCAATGTAATACTGATATACCCAACAGCCCTCACTGTAATGATTATATACCCAACAGCCCTCACTGTAACATCCTGATATATCCATACGCCCACATTGTAACATCCTGATACACACGATAGCCCTCACTGTAACATCCTGATATACCAGACAGCCCTCACTGTAACATCCTGATATACCCGACAGCCCTCACTGTAACATCCTCATAAACCCGACAGCCCTCACTGTAACACTGATATACCTGACAGCCCTCACTGTAACATCCTCATATACCCGACAGTCCTCACTGTAACATCCTGATATACCTGACAGCCCTCACTGTAACATCCTGATATACCGGACAGTTTTCACTGTAACATCCTGATATACCCGACAGGCCTCACTGTAACACTGATATTCCCGACAGCCCTCATGGTAACATCCTGATATACCCGACAGCCCTCAATGTAACACTGATATACCAGACAGCCCTCACTGTAACATCCTCATATACCCGACAGTCCTCACTGTAACATCCTGATATACCTGACAGCCCTTACTGTAACATCCTGATATACCCGACAGCACTCACTATAACATCCTGATATGCCCAACAGCCCTCACTGTAACACTGATATACCCGACAGCCCTCACTGTAACACTGATATACCCGACAGGCCTCACTGTAATGATTATATACCCAACAGCCCTCACTGTAACATCCTGATATATCCGAACGCCCACATTGTAACATCCTCATTTACCCGATAGCCCTCACTGTAACATCCTGATATACCAGACAGCCCTCACTGTAACATCCTGATATACCCGACAGCCCTCACTGTAACATCCTGATATACCAGACAGCCCTCACTGTAACATCCTGATATACCCGACAGCCCTCACTATAACATCCTGATATGCCCGACAGCCCTCACTGTAACACTGATATACCCGACAGCCCTCACTGTAACACTGATATACCCGACAGGTCTCACTCTAACGCTGATATACCCGAGAGCCCTCACTGTAACACTGATATACCCGACAGCCCTCACTGAAACATCCTCATATACCCGACAGTCCTCACTGTAACATCCTGATATACCTGACAGCCCTCACTGTAACATCCTGATATACCCGACAGTCCTCACTGTAACATCCTGATAAACCCGAGAGGCCTCACTGTAACACTGATATTCCCGACAGCCCTCATGGTAACATCCTGATATACCCGACAGCCCTCAATGTCACACTGATATACCCGACAGCCCTCACTTTAACAATCTCATATACCCGACAGCCCTCACTGTAACATCCTCATATACCCGACAGTCCTCACTGTAACATCCTGATATACCCGACAGCCCTCACTGTAACATCCTGATATACCCGACAGGCCTCACTGTAACAATGATATACCCGACAGGCCTCACTGTAACATCCTGATATACCCGACAGCCCTCACTGTAACATCCCGATATACCCGACAGCTTTCACTGTAACGTCCTGATATACCCGACAGCCCTCACTATAACATCCTGATATACCCCACAGCCCTCACTGTAACACTGATATACCCAACAGCCCTCACTGTAACACTGATATACCCGACAGCCATCACGGTAACATCCTGATATACCCGATA
Source organism: Chiloscyllium plagiosum (assembly GCF_004010195.1). Lineage (NCBI taxonomy): Eukaryota > Metazoa > Chordata > Chondrichthyes > Orectolobiformes > Hemiscylliidae > Chiloscyllium > Chiloscyllium plagiosum. The sequence continues at coordinate 1,859 of NW_025191824.1, forward strand.
GCCCTCACTGTAACGTTAATATATCCGACAATCCTCACTGTAACATCCTGATATACCCGACAGCCCTCACTGTAACACTGATATATCCGACAGCCCTCAGGGAAAAATCTTGATATAACCGACAGCCCTCACTGTAACAGCCTGATATACCCGACAGCCCTCACTGTAACACTGATATACCCGACAGCCCTCACTGTAACGCTGATATGCCCGACAGCCCTCACTGTAACACTGATATACCCGACAGCTGTCGCTGCATCATGCTGATATACCCGACAGCCCTCACTGTAACACTGATATACCCGACAGCCGTCACTGCATCATGCTCATATACCCGACAGCCCTCACTGTAACACTGCTATACCCGAAAGCCCTCACTGTAACATCCTCAAATACCCGACAGCCCTCACTGTAACATCCTGGCATACCCGACAGCCGTCACTGTTACGATGATATATCCGACAGCCCTCACTGTAACATCCTGACAGAGCCAAGAGACCCCACTGTAACAGTGATATACCTGACAGCACTCAATGTAACACTAATATACCTGACAGCCCTCACTGTAACATCCTGATATACCTGACAGCCCTCACTGTAACACTGATATACCCGACAGCCCTCACTGTAACGCTGATATACCCGACAGCCCTCACTGTAACACTGATATACCCGACAGCCGTCACTGCATCATGCTGATATACCCGACAGCCCTCACTGTAACACTGATATACCCGACAGTCCTCACTGTAACATCCTGATATACCCGACAGCCCTCACTGTAACATCCTGGCATACCCGACAGCCGTCACTGTTACAATGATATATCCGACAGCCCTCACTGTTACACCCTGATAGAGCCAAGAGACCCCACTGTAACAGTGATATACCCGATAGCACTCAATGTAACACTAATATACCTGACAGCCCTCACTGTAACATCCTGCTATTCCCAACAGCCCTCATTGTAACATGCTGATATACCCGACAACCCTCACTGTAAAATCCTGATATACCTGACAGCTCTCACTGTAACATCCTGATATTCCCGACAGCCCTCATGGTAACATCCTGATATACCCGACAGCCCTCAATGTAACACTGATATCCCAGACAGCCCTCACTGTAACATCCTTCTATTCCCGACAGCCCTCACTGTAACATCCTCATATACCCGACAGTCCTCACTGTAACATCCTGATATACCTGACAGCCCTTACTGTAACATCCTGATATACCTGACAGCCCTCACTGTAACATTCTGGCATACCCGACAGCCCTCACTGTAACATCCTCAAATATACGACAGCCCTCACTGTAATATCCTGGCATTCCCGACAGCCGTCACTGTTATGATGATATATCCGACAGCCCTCATTGTAACATCCTGATATACCCGACAGCCCTCACTGTAACATCCTGATAGAGCCGAGAGGCCCCACTGTAACAGTGATATACCCGACAGCACTCAATGTAACACTAATATACCCGACAAACTTACTGTAACATCCTGATATACCTGACAGCCCACATTGTAACATCCTGATATACCCGACAGCTCTCACTGTAACATCCTGATATACCTGAAAGCCCTCACTGTAACGCTGATATACCCGACAGCCCTCATTGTAACATCCTGATGTATCCGACAGCCCCCACTGTAACGTCCTGATATACCCGACAGCCCTCACTCTAACGCTGATATACCCGACAGCCCTCACTGTAACATCC
>NW_025191825.1:0-3589 GCF_004010195.1 Chiloscyllium plagiosum
AATCGAGTTCGACAGTTTGGTCAAGAATGGAAAGACTTCTCAACATCTACCTTCTCCAACCCCTTCTGTGTCTTGTAGGTTTCAGCAGGATCACTCCTCATTCCTTTAAACACCAATGAATTATCGCCTCACCATTTTAGAGATTCTAAATAACATTCCAGGAAACTGCCTAATGTACCAACCAAGTACCTGCTGCATCAGCATGCTGACTTCATGTTTCATACACAGGAAGACTCCAATGCCTTTATGCTTCCTTTTCTGGAAGTCCTCCCCCCCATTAAATAACAGCCTGCTTTTTGATTCTCAGTGTTATCCTCAAACTCGGATGTGTATTGCACTCAACTCCCTCCTTCAGGCTGTCAGCTTAGATTGCAAATAACTGATGCCAGCAGACTGATATTTGTGGTACTCCAGCAGATACACCTTTACCATAAAGATCCATTAATCCTGACGCTCTGATTTCTGTGTTAACCAGTCGTCATCCCATGTTAATAAAGTATCCGATGTCCTGGAGCTTCTGTTTGGTGTAAGAACTTTTGTTTTGTAATACCTTGTGGAAAATCTCTGAAAAGCCTGGTGTCTACCAGATCCCCTTTATCAAGTCCGCTTGTTACATTAACAGGCATCTCCAGAAAAACCTCGCATGATTTTACAGGACAAAATATCATTTCCCTTTCACAAAACCACACTGACTCTGCGTGAAGCTTTTCTAAATGTCTGTATGTTTGCCAAATGAGTTTTAAATGTTGTAGCTGTCCTTGCATCTCCCACTGTTCCTCTGGAAGCTCATTCCATTCCCCCACCACCCTCTGCGTAAAAATGCTGCCCTTTAGTCCCTTTTAAATTTACCCTCTTTCACCTTAAACCTATTCCCTCTATGTTTGGATTCCCCTATCCTGTGGAAAAGACCTTGGCTATTTACCCTATCCATATCTCTCATGATTTTATAAGTTTATATGTCACTCCTCAATATCCTACACTCCATTTGATGCTAACTTCAAGAACAAGCGTTTAAAGATAAGCACGGCAAAGTTGAAGCAATATTAAAAATGACAGGTAACCAATACTCAGCCCAAAAGTCATACTGTGATTTGTTTTTCTCCATATTACAATACTAAGGCAGCATGAAACGCTTACTAGTGCCAATAAGAAGTCAAGCACCTGAATTCCTTTTTCTAAAGGGGGTAATGATCACGACAGTGAACACGTATCTGTGGCCAGATCTATATAATACCACATGATCAACATTCTCCCTCCTGGCCTCCGTATGACTTTGTGTGTTTGTGTCTTCTTTATCTTGCATTCAATAGAGAGAACCCCTTTCCCCCAGTCACACCTCAAATTCGATCCATTATACAGAATCTTTTCTTTCACCACTGCTAAAAGCGCGTTTTTCTTTTGCCACACCCTCTTTTCTCTGTCACTCATCCTCCACATCTGGCAAGGGACTAAAAGACCATTTTGCAATTGTATTCAGTTTTGAAGAATTGGCACACTGGACTGCAAACGCTAACTCTGTTTCTCTTTCTCTGCAGATGTTGACAGGCCTGCTGAGTTTCTCCAGAAATGAATAGGCACAGAACGATTTTTCAATTAAACCAATAATTATGGATACTGGAAATAAAAATACAAAAACATTTGTAGAAGGATCACTGGACCTAAAAGTTTAACTCTGCATTCACTCCAGGAAATTCTGCAACATCTTTCGCAATTTCTTCAGCAATTTCTGTTTTTGAACTATTTCCAACGACATATTGTCAAAGATGCACAAACATCCTGTCCAACATGGAGCGCAGTACAGTGGGAACTGAACAGTAACGCATGGTGACAAGTTCCTTGACACTGAAACTGCGTAAGGCTGACATCACTGATACTGCAGAGCTCTGAATCATGGTCAGGGAGACAAACAGAATGAAACACATTCTCTTCAAATACAGAAGATGGCATTACTGAAAGGAAAGGATTCAGATTAGTACCTAAAATGGATATTGTTTATGTAACAAATTGGAGGCGTGACACCAAGGAAAGACTTCCAGCAGAGTGAGAATATGAAAGTGGAAGTATTTCCACCTCTGAAACCAGAGTAGGTCACTGAATACAGGGCTGATGGGTGAATGGGTCTCGGTGTGAACTGGGGGGCAGTCAGTAGAATTGAATTGTAAATATTGCAGCTGAAACTGGGTTATCATCTGATGCGGTAGATTTCAATGACAATCTGTAACTGTTACCCCAGGATAGTCCATCCGTCTACCATTTCCATCAAGCCGATCCATGGGTCAGCGACGAGTGTGGGTGAACATGGTCGGGTCGGAATCACGTGCACCTACACCTATGACAACCCACTAAAGTTACCGCACTTGACTGGTTACACTACAAACAGCAGGACTAACATCTGATACAGAGAGAGAGATGATCCCAAGACTAACAAATCAGATATAAGCTCTGTCGTCCTGTCAAATCCATGCATAAAAGTCACTGGAGCATTAAACAACTTACTGGAGGAGAGGACTCCACAAATATCCCCATCCTGAATAATGGAACAGCCCTGTGCATCCATGTAAAAGATGCAGTATCTGCACCATCCTCAGCCAGAAGTGTTGAGTCGATTACCCACCTCACCCTCACTATGATACCCTCAGAATCACTGATGCCCGTCTTCAACAATTCAATTCACTGCACGTGATATGAAGCAACACCTAGACACTGTAGATACGACAAAGGCATTTGGCCCTGACACCATTCCTGCAACAGGACTGAGGACTTTTGCTACACAACAAGCCGTGTACCCGAGGAAGCTGTTTCATTCCAGCTCCAACTCTGACAACTCCCTGGCAATGTGGGTAATTAGCAACTGCAGTCCTCACTTTCTCCTAATGTGGGTAATTACTCAACTATGTCCCATCCCCTAAGAAGGGAATAATTACAATCAGACCAATTGCCACGCCCTCAGTCCCATCACGATGGTCAAATTGGTTGGATTTATTTTTTATAGAGCTGTCAAACAGCACAGAAATAATCGGTTCAGTTTGGTTTCCGATAGGCCCCCATGTGGAGGTGGCGCTGCTGTGGAATTGTCATTGGATTGCTCATCCAGACCAGGATAATTCTCTGGCAACTGGTGCAAGTTAAAAACAATTAATAAAATATTGAGATCTATTATCTCGTGTCAGTAATAGTGATCTTGTGTTCAATGTTGGTTATCGACGTCGATCTCCTTCCCCACTGTACTTTCAGAAAGTGAATCTCCCGTGCTTTCCTGGTCTGGCCTAAAAGTGACTACAGATACATAGACATGTGATACACTCTTCAATGGTCTCTGAAACGGGCAAGCAAGACAATCAATTGTATTAAACTGCTCCGAGGTCTTAAAGGATAAACCCAGAGAGAACGGCCGGCACCAGCCTCGTTATCAGAAAAGGGAATGGGAAACACAATCCTGTCGACCCTGCAGAGACCTCCTTCCTAACAGCTGAGAGCTTGTGACAACATTTACGGAGCTTTCCCACACACTGCACAGAAGCTTCGGGAAAGGAATACGTCATACAACTCATTGAATTTTCCCTATTCTAATTAATGGCCGAACATCTCC
>NW_025191826.1:0-3589 GCF_004010195.1 Chiloscyllium plagiosum
AGGTGAACATCAAACTCATTGCAGCAGAAAAGCGTCTGTGGTTTTCTTTAGAATCAAGGGGAGAAAGTCAATGGACTTTTGTAACCCCTATAGTGCAGAGTCTAACCGGGAACAATGGGCATATCAAGGTCTGGTTTTTAGGATGCTAACAATTTTTACGTAGTGACATATTTTACAAATGAATTAATAATCAGTCTTAACGGAACCCATTTGCAACTAAGTGAACACATCAACTGCATTGCAGTTGACTGATCATAGTGTTCCTTGTACAGGAAAGAGAAATGGCTAATTCTATTTTATTTACCAATTTGGACAGGATCTGGTGCAAGCCTCTTATGTTGCTTTATGGTAAGGAGGGGGAAAGCAAAATGACTTCTATTTCCACCATTCAGTGAAGCATATTTAAATTATCAAATTCAATGTATTGAACTATCAACTCTTGTTGGGGAAAAAAGAATGAAGAGCTTGACAAACCTACCAGATTTGGCTTTTTCTTTCATTCTGCACTGTTTTAAATAGTAATGATCCGATTCCACGGACTCCTTGACAAACTATATCCTGATTCCTTCCTTTTCCGTATTGCAACGAAGGCAGGGTCAAGAGAAACACAAGGCTTCAAAAGACATACAGAATAATGAAAAAAACTTTCTTGCTGAACAGAAAAAGAAATAAAACCTACAAAATGAAGAAGTGGAGAATGTCGTTACAATACAGTTGGGAATGACAGCTTCTCTGCTGCCATGATTTTTTTAATGGAAATGGAATGCTGGTTGAAAGGGATGAGAGTTGTTAGCTCGGACAACTATTATGATGTTATAAACTGTTTTTGATCAGTGCAGACTTAATAAATTGTAGAGACTTATTCTGTGCTGGAGATCTCTTCGACTTGAGATCTGATTTTAGAAATCAGTTTGATGTGATGTTTAGTGACAGTTGAAGGTTATATGGATTTTCATTGTTGTCAGATGTTGTAATGGGTATTTCAGTATGATGTACAAATTTGCAACTATTGTAAATCTGTCAGTAGCTGTGTGAGAGCTAGAATGAGTGTATGTGTGTGTGCTGGGTGCGTGCGTGTATGCAGTAAGCATTCTCTCTACGTCAGGCTTTGCCCCAAAAGTTCATTTGGAATTTGCATTGTTTAATTGTGTTTTTGTACAGGACAAATATTTATCAAAAGATTAATTTTGACCTTCTCAGTTACTGATAATGTCAAGGTTTTCTTCCTTGTGTACGCAATATCTCCTTCATATATCCTCGTTGTAGCAACGTAACAGCAGGATCTGTTTATTCATGTTGATTGTAACTTTAAAATTGCCTTTACTACATGGAGTTCATACAGTTCCTGAATGTATATTTCTTATGAGAATAAAGTCAATCTCTCTTCTGATGTTGCAAATGATAATTGGCTATGCATAATAGAATTTCTTGGAACTGAGCTGTTGTGCATTGACCAGAGGGAGAAATAAAAAAAAAAACATCAGTTATGTTTGACTCTTCTACTTCTGGAAATTGAGCTCAATGTATGTTTGACACAATCCATTCTATAATTATGGAAATGATGTTCTCCACTCACAGCAGTAGCATACCTGCTGATTGTCACACTTGGCTTCGTACCGACAAAATATTACATTTTCTGTGTTCATCAAACATTTGCCTTGAGGAAGACGAGAGATATATTGTCTATAATTACCAGGGTTGTTTCTACTCCCCTTCTTGAACAAGGGAACAACATTTGCTATCTCCAGTCTACCCCTACCATTCCTGTAGACAATGACGACATAAAGATCAAAGCCAAGATCTCTGCAGTTTCCTCCATGGCTTCCCAGAGAATTCTGGGATGAATCCCACCTGGCCCAGGGCATTTATCTATTTCCGACTTTCCAGAATACCTAACACCTCCTTGTAAACCTCAATCCCAACTTGTCTCGTAGCCTGTTTCTCAGTATTCTCCTTGACAACATTGTGGGTGGCACAGTGGTTAGCACTGCTGCCGGGTTCAATTCCCGCCTCAGGCGACTGACTGTGTGGTGTTTCCACGTTCTCCCTGTGTCTGTGTGGGTTTCCTCCGGGTGCTCCGGTTTCCTCCCACAGTCCAAAGATGTGCAGGTCAGGTGAATTGGCCATGCTAAATTGCCCGTAGTGTTAGGTAAGGTGTAAATGTAGGGGTATGGGTGGGTTGCGCTTCGGCGGGTCGGTGTGGACTTGGGCTGAAGGGCCTGTTTCCACACTGTAATGTAATCTAGTCTAATCTAATTGTCTTTTTCCAGTGTGAATACTGATGAAAAATATTCATTTAGTACTTCTTCTACCTCCTGTGACTCCACGCACAACTTCCCACTACTGTCCTTGATTGACACTAAACTTACTCAAGTCATTCTTTTATTCCTTATATACCAATACAAGGCTTTAGGGTTTTCCCTGATCCTATCCACCAATTTCTCATACCCCCTCCTCACTCGTCGTAGCTCACTTCAGGTCTTTCCTGGCTACCTTGTAACTTTCAATCATCCTAACTGAGCCTTCACATCTCATCATAACATAAGCATTCTTCTTCCTCTTGACAAGCGATTTAACTTCTTCAGTAAACCATGGCTCCTGCGCTCAACAACTTCCTGCCTGCCTGACAGTTACACACTTCTCACGAACATAGAGTAGCTGTTACAGAGTCATAGAGATGTAGAGCATGGAAATAGACCCGTCAGTGCATCTTGTCCATGCCGACCAGATATCCCATCACAATTTAGTCCTACCTGCCAGCACCATATCCCTCCAAACCCTTCCTATTCATTTACCCATTCAGATGCCCATTAAGTATTGCAATTGTACTAGCCCCCACCACTTCAGTTGGCAGCTCATTCCATACACATGCCACCCTCTGAGTGAAAAACAATTGCCACTTAGGTCTCTTTTATATCTTTCCCCTGTCACCCAAAACTTATGCTCTCTAGTTCTGGACTCCCCCACCCCAGGGAAAATACTTTGTCTGGTTATAATTCCATGTCCCTCTTAATTTTATAAACGTCTATAAGGTCACCCCTCAGCCTTTGATGCTCCAGGGAAAATAGCCCATTCAACCTCTCCATATAGTCCAAATCCTCCAACCCTGCCAACATCCTTGTACAAGTTTGCTGAACCCTTTCCAAGTTCACAACATCCTTCCAATAGGAAGGAGACCAAAACTGTATGCAATATTCCAAAAGTGATCTAACCAATGTCCTGTACAGCTGCAATATGACCTCCCAACTCCTGTATTCAATACTCTGACCAATAAATAAAAGTATACCAAACACCTCCAGTATCCTATCCACCTGCGACTCCACTTTCAAGGAGCAATGAACCTACACTCCAATGTCTCTTTGTTCAGCAACTCTCCCTAGGACCTTACCATTTAGCGTACAAGTCCTGCTAAGATTTGCTTTCCCAAAATGCAGCACCTCGCATTTATCTAACTTCAACTCCATCTGCCACTTCTCCCATTGGGCCCTTGAAGACGCTCCATATTTCTAATGTGCCCATCGCCTGCGGTTTCCTTCCCCATCCTATTCATCCTGAGTCTTTTTTTAGATTAGATTAGATTAGATTACTT
>NW_025191827.1:0-2339 GCF_004010195.1 Chiloscyllium plagiosum
AATCACCCCCTCCTGACTGATCCCTACCCCACACTAAATTCACCCCCTCACTGTCTGTTCCAGATACATCACTGAATCAAACACTCCGTGACTGATGTGGACACAATAAACTAATCACCCCCTTCCTGACTGATCACTGCCCAGCACTGCAGTCTCCCACTTCCTTAGTGATACCGACACAACTCTGCACTCACCACTCCCCCACGGAAGGTTAGATCGCATGGAATCCAAGGGGCGTTGGTAAACTGGATACACAGTTGGCTTGGTGTTAGGAAGCATAGGGTAACAGTCAGACTGGAGGCCTGGGACTAGTGGTGTGCATCAGCGGTCATAGAATCATAGAATCCCTCCTCTTTGGAAACAGGCCCTTCGGCCCAACAGGTCCACTGGCCCTCTGAAGATTATTCCACCCAAACCCATTCCCCTACCCTGTTACTCTACATGTACCCTTGACTAATGGAACGTACTTACACATCCATGAACACTATAGGCAATTGAGCATGAACCATTTACCTGACCAGCACATCTTTGGGTTGTGGGAGGAAACCGGAGCACCGAGAGGAAACCCACACAGACATGGGGAGAACATAGAAACTCAGTTGGTATGGCATGGTGGCTCAGTGTTTGGCACTGCTGCATCACAGTGCCAGGGACCCGGGTTTGACACCAGCCTCGGATGACTGTCTGTGTGGAGTTTACACATTCTCCCTGTGTCTGTGTGGGTTTCCTCTGGGTGCTCCAGTTTCCTCCCACAATCCAAAAATGCGCAGGTCAGATGAATTGGCCACGCTAAATTGTCCATAGTGCTAGATGCCTTCTTCCAAGGTAAGTATTAGGTAGGGAGAATGGCTCTGGGTGGGTTACTCTTCGGCAGGTCAGTGTGGATTTGTTGGGCCAAATGGCCTCTTTCCATACTGTAAGAAATCTAACCCTAACAGGATTTAACCCACGCAGACCATCCTGTGAGGTTGGAATTGAACCCATATCCACGGTGCTGTAAGGCACCAGTGCTAACCACTGAGCCACTGAGTTGGTCAGTGCTAGGCCCATTGCTGTTTGTTATCGATATCAATGATTTGGACGAGGATGTTTAAGGTAGAAAGTTTGCAGATTACACTAAAATAGGTGAGGAAGGTTCTCAGCAATTGCAACAGGGCCTTGGTCAGCTGGGGAATTGGGCTGAGATATGGCAAATAGAGGTTAATATAGACAAGGGCGAGATCTTGCATTTTGGAAAGTCAAATCAAGACGGGGTTTCGTGGTGAATGGTAGGGCCTGAAGGAGTCCAGTGGAACAGAGGGACCTTGGATTCCAGGTGTACGGTTCTCTGAGAGGGGAGTCACAGGTAGACTGGGCAGTGAAGAAGGTTTTTGGCACAATGAGCCCTTCATCAGTCAGGGCATGGAATATCGAAGTTGGAAAGTTATGTTGTAGAAATGCAGGATGTTGGTGAGGCCGCACTTGGAATATTGTGTTCAGTTTTGGCCACCTTGCTATGCAAAGGATGTTATTAAAGTGAAAAGAGTGCAGAAGGAATTTACAAGGATATTGCCAGAACTCAACGAGACGGTTATAGAGAGAGGTTGGACAAGCTAGGACATTTTCTTTAGTGTGTAGGAGACTGAGGGGTGTCCTTATAGAGGTGCATAAGATCATGGGAGGCATGGATAGGGTGAATGCACTCAGTCTTTATCCAAGGCTTGGGGAATCGAGGACGAAAGGGCATCAGTTTAAGGTGAAAGGGGAAAGATTAAAAGGGAACCTGTGGGACAACGTTTTTACACAGAGCGTATACGCATACGGAATGAACTACCCGCGCGAGTGGTCAAGGAGTATACATTTAATAACACTTAAAAGGCATTTGGACAAATACATGGAGAGGAACGTATTGGAAGGATATGGGTCAAGTGCAGGGAAACGGGGTTAGTGTGGATGGACCAGTTTGGGCCAAAGAGCCTGTCTCCGTGCTGTAGAACTCTATGAGTATACACAGGTGTCCCATAATATAGAAGCTTCCAAAGCATCATGAACACAAGCCGGTACAAATGTGAAACAGTCCTGCAGAATTTGGCAGGAAGCCCGCCTGGCCTTGCTGCGAAGGATTCCTGGTACAGCAGCTGTGGTGAGAAGCCCATAGAGAACTGGGGAAGGAAGCTGGAAAGCTCACTCCACTGCTGATAGCCTGGAGGACCGCCGGCTGGGATAAGGCAGCTGGGATCCGGTCACCCCAGGGAAACCTACAGGCTGTGACAGAGCTAGTTCTCCTACACAATGAGCAGGACAGAAGGTTGCAGGAAAATCTCACCCACATGGGACTACTCCAGTTACAATTGGGAAGA
>NW_025191827.1:2401-3589 GCF_004010195.1 Chiloscyllium plagiosum
GGATAATGTGTGCCTTTGGGATTCTACCTCCCCAGGGAGATAATGACAGGCCCCTTCCTGACACATCCACACCTGCCCACAGATGGAAACTCCCACTGCCTTTCTCCCAGGTAACTGCACCTTTTGCCCCCAGCGCTGACCCACAGCCGAACTCAGATTCCATGAATCCTCTGGTTATACAGTGTCAGACAGCTGATGGTCTCACTCCGTACACAATAGCCATTCCAGCCACCCAGCTGGTGGGCAGCACCAAAAAGGTCACTCTGTTTGACCCTGTCTCAAACCCAGATACATGTTTGGATGAGATAGACCGACAGTCTGTCATACACGGACTGGATGCTGATAAACAAACTAAATTAATCACCATGTGACTTTGTTCACCAGGCCATTCAGCCCTCCCTGAGGGACAACAATGAGGGAGGGGCATCCATGATGAAATGAAGGCAGCGGTCCTCACTGCTCGAGAAAAGTCCCATCCCGGATTAGTGACAAACAGCGGAAATATTTGTTCCAGGAGAACACCCACACTAACATGTCTCACTGTCAGTTACAGCAGCTCACCAAAGGCTGGGTTAATGACAGCTGTAAGGACACTTTCGGTGGGACACTGGGCTTGGTGCGAGGAATTCCAATTATCCCAAGTGACAAAGTTAGGCTGGGGATCTTTGAATTCGAAAATATCTGAATTATATTAAAAAAGGTATTTGGATGGGTTATCATGGTTCCATCCCACATGCTGTGGAGATAGAGGGGACATTGACAGGGACCACACGCACGTAAATGTGAAGGAATAGGCCATACCACGTCATTCCCACCGCCTGTCATTAACGAATTCGGCTCCTCTCACATCGGCTGTGGTCCTAACCGCACTCACCTTGATATATCTCGGGATATCGGTGGTTAGGATTGCAGGCTACAGCAGATGGATACGATCATGGTGAATAATACCTGGATACACCCCCAGGGGCTGGAAGGTAGATGGAACTCCCCGGGTGATCACCTCAGTTTCATTCATTTGCAACGTTTGAGTGTTCCTGGCTGGGCCCAGTATTGATTGCCTTCCGTAGCTGCTCGGGATCTGGTTTTGGTGGTGAGCTGCCTCCTTGAACTGTTGCAGGTGGTGGACCCACAATGTCCTTCGGGAGGGAATTCCTAGAGTTTGAGTCAGCAGGTCTCATTCCCTTGCAT
>NW_025191828.1:0-3590 GCF_004010195.1 Chiloscyllium plagiosum
TGTTTGAATTAAACAATTGCTATTCCTATACCACGTCTGTTTGATATTAACAAAAGTGGTGAAAACAAGAGTTCAGTTAATATTGACTGGTACTGTTATCAAGGCAGTGGTTTACTGAGGTTGACATCAACGAACTGACAAAACTGGAGTTAATGGGAATCAGAGTAAACTCTCCTGTGGCTGGAGTCAATCAAAGCACAAAGGAAGATGTTTATGGTTCGTGAATGTCAATCATCTCACTCCCGGGACATCTCTGTCGGAGATCCTCAGCTTATCTTCCTCGGCACAAAACATCTTCAACTGCCCTCTCAACGTCCGCCTGTTCCGACTCCCCACCCTCCCCACAATAAGATCAGAAATGGGGATTGTCACTGAAAATTCCAAAATGTTCAGAATAATTTGTCCCCCCTCCGCCCGTAAACTCGTCTGTATTCATGCAAAGCAAGACCCGGACAGCACTAAGGCTTGTGCTGTTAAAGTGTCGGTAACATTCATGTTACAGTATGGCCTAACATTGCACTTTGCCACAATAAACTGAACAGTTCATTCAGCACCTCGCGGTGCTTTCACAGGAATATGACGACGTCATTCAGACGACTGATACTACTGGAGAAGAAAAAGGATTGCCCATTCAGTGCCTCCAACCGATTATCCGAGAAGAGAAGAAGTCTATTGTTATGGACCACACCAGTGCCCGTCGAAATTATTTGAAGGCAGTAGCCTAGACGCTAAAGTTTTCTTACTTAATAGCAAATGTAAGGTGTCTGTTCCAGATGTAATGTGACTGTTCAAACAACTCGGCGTTAAGCGAAACACAATTTATTTAAACACTGTAGATAAAAGCAATTTAGAAGAAATGACCTCGATTGGACAACTTAACAGAATAATGTGTCCAGGAACTATTCCGAATTGACTGTTTCAGTACAGGATCATCCCATAAACACACCCCTTAGATAAAAGGAAGATGCAGGCGCAGATTGTCACAAGTGGTTCTCCAATCCACGAAGCAAAACACATCATCAAGAGTAAAGTAACAGAGAGTAGCAGCCAGAAGACACTCAGTGATTCATCCAAATCTGTTGAGACCCCAATAGTTTCTGATATCACTGAGAAAACAAAACCCAGAAGAAACCAGTGACAAAATAACCTCTTGAAGCTAAAGCATTGTTACACTTGTTGACACATCGAGCTGTTAAACAAGAATCAGGGAAAGCCGATCAGGACACTGGCCCTGTCCAATCTGACGAGAAGGAATCCATTCGTTCCCTTGATGCACTTACACAGAAAGAGAAGGAGGACATTCAGCCCTCACATCAATCCCACAGGGATACAATGAAGGGATTGATGCTGATATCTGAAAAGGGTTATGCCGGAAACATCGATTTTCCTCCTTCTCGGATGCTGCCTGATCTGCTGTCCATTTCCAGAACTACACTCTCTGTTCTGGTCTCCAGCATCTGCAGTCCTCACTTCCTCCAAATTGACGCTGTAACATGGTAAACAAGTGGTGCAGGGGCTGCACAGCCAGACTGATCCACATTGTTCTTTGTGGCTGCATTGTTCATAATACACAAGTGGGACATAAAGATGGTTTTCCAGCATTAAGGAGGAAACCAAATGTTTTGTATGAAGTCTCAAGAAGGCATCTACCATCTCTGAGAAGACAACCTGGTCTTCTCTGTGGAAATCAGACGCTGGTTGGACTGCCTAACTGGAGATTGTGAACAACACGACGTTCAGTACATCGTCACACACCGATTCCACATTAATGTGGGGAGTGTTAATTAAGGCATTAAACGTATCAGGAAATCCGAATTAGTCTAATGATTGGACTCTCTAAGATCAAATAATGATGTTCTTGTTCATGTTGATCTTGTGCAGTGCACGTTTACTATGATCTGCCTCCACTGCTCACGAATAGTGTTTTATATTTCCCCTGTACTTTGGAACGCAAGACAATAAATCAAATCATTCAATCCTGGTTAAAGTGTGGTATTTCTCACCCTATCAATATCTCTTTTGGAAAAAAAAAGTCATCGCTGCGGAACCTCAAGTTTCAGCGTAACCATCTCTTCTTCTATCGCAGCTCTGCAGGAAAAACACTCAGTTTCTTCCTTCTCTCCTCATGGTATCAACATCTGAGTCTGTGGTAAGGAGCTCATACCTTACAAAGGAGATAAAATCTATAGAGAGTGCCCCAAATACTCTCTCAACAAGGCTGTACGGCTGCCGGAAGCTGGTTTTACTTATGTACTTGAATCATTTTACCACGAAGGGCAACATATCACTTACTGCTCTCATTACTTAAACAGGGTTTGATAAGCAGCTGTCAGCATGGGACTGAGCAGCAGTCAGCAAGGGACTGAGTGGGAAACCTTTATTCACACATTTGTTCGAGTTCTTTGATGAAGTGACCAGGACTTTTGACGAGGGCTGGGCGGTAGACGTAGTCTCTGTAGATTTCAGTAAGACGTTTGATAAGGTTTCACATGGAAGAATGGTCTGGAATTTCATCGCATGGAATTCAGGGAGAAATGGAAAATTGGATACACAATTTGCATGATCTTAAGCACTGGAAGGTAATAGTGGCAGGATGTTTGTCGGACTGAAGGCCTGTGACGAGTAGAATGCATCGGGTGTCGGTGCTGTGTCCATTGCTGTTTGTTATCTATATCAATGAACTGCTTAAAAATGTACAAGACCTGATTAGTAGATTTGCAGATGACACTAAAATAGGTGGCATCGTTGACGGTGAGGAAGTTTATCAGAAATTGAAGCAGGACCTTAATCACCTGGGGAACTGGGCCCGGAAATGGCAAATGGAGTTTAATATCGATAGGTGTGAGGCTTTGCATTTGGAAAGTCGCATCAAAGTAGGAGCTTCGCGATGAAAGGTCGGGAAATGAAGCAAAGAAACAGAGAGACCTTGAAGTTCATGTTCACGGTTCTCTGAAAGTGGAGTCAGAGTGAGGCAGGGCAGGAAAAAAGGCTTTTGACACACTGGCCTTCATCAATCAGGCCACTGAGTATAGAATTTGGGAAATTATGTTGCAGTTACTCAAGACTTCGGTGTGGCCGCACTTGGAGTATTGTGTTCAGTTATTGTCAACTTGTTCCTGAAAGGATGTCATTAAACTGGAAAGAGTGCAGAAGAAATTTGCAAAGACATTGCCAGTTCTCAATGGTCTGACTTAAAGGGAGAGGTTGAACAATCTCGGACTTTTCTTTAGAGCAGAGGAGGATGAGGGGGCCATTATAAGACCATAAGACATAGGAGTGGAAGTAAGGCCATTCGGCCCATCGAGTCCACTCCGCCATTCAATCATGGCTGATGCTCATTTCAGCTCCACTTACCAGCGTTCTCCCCGTAGCCCTTAATTCCTCTAGACAACAAGAATCTATCAATCTCGGCCTGGAAGACATTTAGCGTCCCGGCTTCCACTGCACTCCGTGGCAATGAATTCCACAGGCCCACCACTCTCTGGCTGAAGAAATGTCTCCGCATTTCTGTTCTGAAATGACCCCCTCTAATTCTCAGGCTGTGTCCACGGGTCCTCATCTCCTCGTCTAACGGAAACAATTTCCTAGCA
>NW_025191829.1:0-3590 GCF_004010195.1 Chiloscyllium plagiosum
GACAGATTGGACAGTGAGTCTCAGTATCACACAGTGGAAAGTGTCTCTCAGTATCACACACTGGGCAGTGAGTCACAGTATGACAGATTGGACAGTGAGTCTCAGTATCACACACTGGGAAGTGTCTCACAGTATCACACACTGGGCAGTGAGTCTCAGTATCACACAATGGACAGTGAGTCTCAGTATCACACACTGGGCAGTTAGTCTCAGCATCCCACACTGGGCAGTGACTCTCAGTATCTCACACTGGGTAGTGACTCTCAGTATTACACACCGGGCAGTGAGTCTCTGCATCACACACTGGGCAGTGAGTCACAATATCACACACTGGAGAGTGAGTCTCAGTATCATACACTGCACAGTGAGCCTCAGTATCTTAGACTGGACAGTGAGTCTCAGTATCACACACTGGGCAGTGAGTCACAGTTTCTCACACTGGGCAGTGAGTCTCAGTATCACACACTGGGTAGTGAGTCGCAGTATCACACACTGGGCATTGAGTCTCAGTATCACACACTGGGCAGTGAGACTCAATATCACACACTGGGCAGTGTCTCTCAGTATCACACACTGGGCAGTGAGTCTCAGTATCACACACTGGACAATGACTCTCAGTATCGCACACTGGGCAATGACACAGCATTACTCACTGGGCAGTGTCTCTCAGTATCACACACTGTGCAGTGAGTCTCAGTATCACACACAGGGCACTGAGTCTGAGTATCACACAGTGGGCAGTGTGTCAGTATCTCACACTGGGCAGTGAGACTCAGTAGTACACACTGGGCAGTGAGTCACAGCATGACAGACTGGACAGTGAGTCTCAGTATCACACACTGGACAGTGACACTCAGTATCACACACTGGACAGTGACTCTCAGTCTCACACACTGGACAGTGAGTCTCAGTATCACACACTGGAAAGTGTCTCTCAGTATCACACACTGGAAAGTGTCTCTCAGTATCACACACTGAGCAGTGAGACTCAGTATTACACACTGGGCAGTGTGTCACAGTATCACACACTGGTCAGTGAGTCTCAGTATCACACACTGGGCAGTGAGTCTCAGTATCACATACTGGGCAGTGCGTCACAGTATCACACACTGGGCAGTGCGTCACAGTATCACACACTGGGCAGTGAGTCTCTGTATCACACACTGGGCAGTGTCTCTCAGTATCACACACTGGGCAGTGACTCTCAGTTTCACACACTGGGCAGTGCGTCACAGTATCACACACTGGGCAGTGCGTCGCAGTATCACACACTGGGCAGTGAGTCTCAGTATCACAGACTGGACAGTGACTCTCAGTATCACACACTGGACAGTGAGTCTCAGTATCACACACTGGACAGTGACTCACAGGATTACACACTGGGCAGTGAGTCGCAGTATCACATACTGGACAGTGACTCTCAGTATCACACACTGGACAGTGAGTCTCAGTATCACACACTGGGCAGTGAGTCTCAGTGTCACACACTGGGCAGTGAGACTCAATATCACACACTGGGCCGTGTCTCTCAGTATCACACACTGGACAGTGAGTCGCAGTATCACACACTGGACAGTGAGTCTCAGCATCACACATTGGGTAGTGTCTCTCAGTATCACACACTGGGCAGTGAGTCTCAGTATCACACACTGGACAATGACTCTCAGTATCGCACACTGGGCAATGACACAGCATTACACACTGGGCAGTGTCTCTCAGTATCACACACTGTGCAGTGAGTCTGAGTATCACACAGTGGGCAGTGTGTCAGTATCTCACACTGGGCAGTGAGACTCAGGAGGACACACTGGGCAGTGAGTCACAGTATGACAGGCAGGACAGTGAGTCTCAGTATCACACACTGGACAGTGACTCTCAGTATCACACACTGGGCAATGAGTCTCAGTATCTCACACTGTGCAGTGAGTCTCAGTATCACACACTGGGCACTGAGTCTGAGTATCACACAGTGGGCAGTGTGTCAGTATCTCACACTGGGCAGTGAGATTCAGTAGTACACACTGGGCAGTGAGTCACAGTATGATAGATTGGACAGTGAGTCTCAGTATCACACACTGGAAAGTGTCTCTCAGTATCACACACTGGGCATTGAGTCTGAGTATCACACACTGGACAGTGAGTCAGTATCTCACACTGGGCAGTGAGACTCAGTATTACACACTGGGCAGTGTGTCACAGTATCACGCAATGGACAGTTAGTCTCAGTATCACACACTGGGCAGTGAGCCTCAGTATCACACACTGGGCAGTGAGTCTCTGTATCAGACACTTGGCAGTGAATCTCAGTATCACACACTGGGCAGTGAGTCTCTGTATCAGACACTTGGCAGTGAATCTCAGTGTCACACACTGGACAGTGACTCGCAGTATCTCACACTGGGCAGTGACTCTCAGTATTACACACTGGGCAGTGAGTCTCTGCATCACACACTGGGCAGTGAGTCTCAGTATCACACACTGGACAGTGACTCTCAGTATCTCACACTGGGCAGTGACTCTCAGTATTACACACTGGGCAGTGAGTCTCTGCATCACACACTGGGCAGTGAGTCCCAATATCACACACTGGAGAGTGAGTCTCAGTATCATACACTGCACAGTGAGCCTCAGTATCTTAGACTGGACAGTGAGTCTCAGCATCACACACTGAGCAGTGAGTCACAGTTTCTCACACTGGGCAGTGACTCCCAGTATCACACACTGGGTAGTGAGTCACAGTTTCTCACACTGGACAGTGAGTCTCAGTATCACATACTGGGCAGTAAGTCTCAGTATCACACACTGGGCAGTGAGTTGCAGTATCACACACTGGGCAGTGAGACTCAATATCACTCACTGGGCAGTGTCTCTCAGGATCACACACTGGGCAGTGAGTCTCAGTATCACACACTGGACAGTGAGTCTCAGTATCACACAGTGGGCAGTGAGTCTCAGTATCACACACTGGACAATGACTCTCAGTATCGCACACTGGGCAAAGACACAGCATTACACACTGGGCAGTGTCTCTCAGTATCACACACTGTGCAGTGAGTCTCAGTATCACACACAGGGCACTGAGTCTGAGTATCACACAGTGGGCAGTGTGTCAGTATCTCACACTGGGCAGTGAGTCACAGTATGACACACTGGACAGTGAGTCTCAGTATCAAACACTGGGCAGTGAGTCTCAGTATCACACACTGGGCAGTGAGTCTCAGTATCTCACACTGGACAGTGAGTCTCAGTATCACACACTGGGAAGTGTCTCTCAGTATCACACACTGGGAAGTGTCTCTCAGTATCACACACTGGTAAGTGTCTCTCAGTATCACACACTGGGCAGTGAGACTCAGTATTACACACTGGGCAGTGTGTCACAGTATCACACACTGGGCAGTGAGTCTCAGTATCACACACTGGGTAGTGAGTCTCAGTATCACACACTGGGCAGTGAGTCACAGTTTCTCACACTGGGCATTGAGTCTCAGTATCACACACTGGACAGTGAGTCACAGTATGACACACAAGGCAGTGACACTCAGGATTACACACTGGGCAGTGACTCTCAGTATCACACACTGGACAGT
>NW_025191830.1:0-3590 GCF_004010195.1 Chiloscyllium plagiosum
TTACAACTCCTTATCTCCAGTGTGCCCTGACAAATGTGCTGCGGGTGTGAAGATCACTGCCAGAGAGAGATGGCGGGGGAATCAGTTTAAATCTCACCACATGGGAGGGGTTTGGGGAATAGACAGAGAGGGGGAGACTGAGAGACAGTGTCATGGAAGGATGTGTTCCCAGGTTTCAGAATTCTGAAAGGTAGACACTTCGATAGCATACTGTAACATGAACCTGTCTTCCCAGGAAAGATGGGGAAAAGGGATATTGGTGTGAGGCCAGATGAGCATTTGTTCTGCATCTTTGTGACTGGAATTGCTTTCAACCGAATCTATGACTCATTAGGCAGATTCTAACAATAATTTATCTTTGTTTGATTTTCCTTGAATGTGACAGAGGGATCGTCCACACAAGGCTGAGATAGTTTCCTGGTGCTATCGTATCGAACTCACCTCATTAACCACCCAGCCCACCCCATGGTGTCCCTCTCATTCAATACCAGCCCGATTCTCCCACCCATCATGGCGGGAGGTACTCACCATCGCCCGGATGCCCCTGGATATCCCGTGATCCCTGGCATGGGTGCCACCTTTAAAAGGCCAATGGGCACACGGTTGAGCTTTCTCAGTTCGGAGCTGTCCTGCAAAGTTTACCTCGAGCATGGCAGATCATGGGCAATTACACCGCAGTTTGTCGATAGGGGCACCGAAGTGCTGGTGGATGAGCTAGTACAGAATGAGACCATTCTCTTTCCAGAGGAGGCCACACCACCAGACCCACCGAGCATGGTCTGAGCTCACCACCCAGCTCAGTGCAGTTTCTGCGGTCTGAAGAAATGCCAAGCAATACAGGACAAGCTTCAATAACCTTCCCTGCTCTTTCAGGATAAGGGTCACCATATTCTCTCTGCTCCCTCACACTCACTGTATATCTGTTATAGCACCCACCCCGGAACAAGGCTCATGCTCCGCCACTCTCACTGCTGCATGCAGCACCTTCGCTACCCCTTCCCTCCACTTTACCCCACTCCCCTACACTAATAATGCTGCATGCATACAACACCGTGGACTGACTCCCTCTGGACACCTCACCATGACACCGTCCCCCACCTACACCAGCACGAAGAGCAAGGCCACCCACCCCCACCCTCACTCCAGCCCTCCCTTTCTCCCATTCCAGGAGAAACAGCCCTATATCCGTTCCCTCACCCCATCCCCACGCTATGTGGGGAGGACCCTGGTAGGAGTCGGAGAGGATCAGGACGCTTCGTGTGGAGATTCTGAAACATCCACATCCCACCGACCGAGTAAGGAGCAATGTTCAGTGAAGGTCAATTCTCATTTTAAACCCACTGGCAGCTCAGTTTCCCCCCGAGACAACTTAGAAGCCATGGCCCTGATGCCATCCCCCTTTTGTGACGAGCTGGTACAAATGGTATCCCCACGGTCTCGTTGGGCAGGAGGGTGGGCTCACAACACATACCAGCCCATCACATACCAGTCACCACCACCTCCCAGGAAGGGAGCACGGAGACTCCCTCCTACACCTCCCCCTGTAAACAACTCAGAAACTGAAACTAATCTGATAGTTACTGCTCTCCCCAAGTGTCCTGATATCTTCAATAATCTGTGCTCATATACACCCAGGACTCTCTGCTCCTGCAGCCCCTATTTAACGGTACGGCCTGTTTTATATTGTCTTTCATTGTCTTTCCTACCAATGTGCATCACCTCACACTGCTCTGCACTGATCCCCAGCTGTCATACACCTGAACACGACACCAACGTGTGATTGTATTGTTAGAGTTCCACACTGTCCTCGATAGACTTCAGAGTTATTCCAGGTTTGGTGCCATCTACAAACACTGAGATTGTTATAGCGTCACAGTTCCATGCAACGGCTGAAATTCTGCGACACTCACGAGTGTGAGCAAGTGAAATACTAGACTTCAGAGTTATTCCAGGTTTGGTGCCATCTACAAACACTGAGATTGTTATAGCGTCACAGTTCCCATGCAACGGCTGAAATTCTGCGACACTCACGAGTGTGAGCAAGTGAAATACAGCTATATTCCCACGGACAGAGTCGAATAATGCCATGCTGTCAATGGAGCAACAGAAGTCCTGATACAAACCAGACGGAGTTAATGAAATATTGACAAACCACAGAGAAGAGAATTCCAGATTGGCTCCAAGTTTCTGTATTGACATCAGGGTATTAATGTCATGCAGTTGAAAGTGTGTATGTACCTTTAAGAGAGAGGGAAAGCTGTTCTGAAGTGAGAGCTTCCAAGCACCTGTGATATGAGAGGATGGCAGGCCCAAAGTGTGAAGGACTACTGAAAATATGTCACATTTGGCTGTGGAATAGATCCCTGAGATGGTTGCTCCTTGGACAACAAATCGAATTTTACCAATCAGTTTAAATTATGCCCCAGGATACTAAAACCAAATCAAGTGTGAATGTATTGGTTTTCGGAAGTTGAACCAATGAGATGATCCGATGTTAAAAATGATCATATTAAAAATGCAGACATTTAGAAAATTGCAGACAGAGTAAATGCCATCAACACAGATCCAAGAGATTAGGAAACGCTCTCTATCAAAGGTACCTTTTCATATGGAACATATTCGCAGTAAAAAGAAAGAAGATGACCCAGGGAGATCTACAGCCGCAAGAAGACACACAAGCAACAGCTGCTGTGTGATTTTGAAATTAAATGAGTGCAATTTTAATAAGTGTCTTATTGAAACAGTATATCATTATAGAGTTGGAATGGGGTAATAAGCAGTTAAGAGAAAGGGGGTCTCAGAATTTAGAATGCTTGATGTAAAATGTTCACTTTCAGAGTTAAAAAATAAATTGATGTTATTATGTAAACAGTGAAATTTGGCAGTTCTCTGTCACTCATATTTTAACAGTTTACAAGGCAAATTGAGCATTTCTTTATGTTTAGTTTAAGTTACCAGATGAGCTTCACGCCGCGCCCTGACAATTCCCGTGTGTGAGTATCTGTGTGTCTCTGTGTGGGGCAGGTCTGGCAGTCGCTGTGGTGCTTAAAGTAATGCAATGCCACCCTCTGCTGGTCTCCACACACCACTGCACAGGCATTGGCAGAGGGTGAAAACCAGTAGGGATTCATTCAGAGGTGGGGAGGGAGAGGGCAGCTGCTCACAGCACCATCCAAACTGATGACTTATCCATGTACTGATCTAAATGTCCTTTAAACATTGTAACTGTCCCTGCTTTTACCACTTGCTCTGGGAGTTCATTCCATACATAAGCCAGATTCTGTCTAAAAGAATTACTTCTCATGACTTCTGTAAATCTTTTTCCTCACACCTTAAAATATCCCTCAGTTTTGAATCCCCAACTCTAGGGAAAAGACATCAGCCCTTCAGCTTATCTGTACCCCTCATAATTTTAGAAACCTCTGTAAAGTTATCCCTTAATCTCATACTCTCCAGTGAAAAGAGTCTACCCAGCCTCTCCTTATAGCTCATTCCCTCCTTTCCCAACAACATCCAGGTTAATGTCTGCTCAATCCTCTCCAGCTTAATAATATCAGGGTCACTAATATCAAAGAGAATAGTCAAGGTAT
>NW_025191831.1:0-3590 GCF_004010195.1 Chiloscyllium plagiosum
AAATCAACATAGGTGAAGGTCAGCAGATGTGTGCGTGTGTGTGTGTGTGTGTGTGGGGGGGGGGATTTTTCAGCAGGACTGATTAATAACGCTCAGTAATGATTGGCCCAGGTCAAAAAGAAGATGATATGAAGATGTGAAGATGATCCACCCATGATGCACAAAGACTGTGAAGGATACTCATTAATCACAAACTGAAGAATTCAGATTCGGGACCTCTATTGTCGGCCACATTTGGCAAGTTTACTTTTGGAACCAGAAGCAGACTGGACAAAACAAAATACAAAGAAAAGTATTCCAAAACAGGTAAGAAATATGAAAAGAAACTAACCGCAAGAGTTTTCCCATATCGAATAAAAAAGTTCACGATGTGTGTGTGACCCTTGGAAGAAAGGCAGGAAAGAATATGTTGGACACCTGGAGGATGTGACTGGGCAACTGGTTTCAGGGAGCAGGCAGATAATTTAAAACAGTATTTTACATCGTTCCTCACAGGGGAAGGCACAAAGAGTTTCAACGTTATAAACAAAATTGTAGTCAGATGAAAGTTTGGCATTGTCTACAACAAAACAAACAAGGCTTTTGTCAAACATAAAAGACCAGGGGTAAACAACTCATCAACAATTCATAGCTTGTTATAATAGAAATGGCACTGGTGGCACTGTGTTGAAATATTCCATAATTCTTGGGATTACAGGAGTGTTCCAGTGAAACTAGCGAAACTCCAATGTGACGCCTGTCTTCGCGAAGAGAGTGAGTAATCAAGTGTTTAGGTGCTCCCATTGTCTGAATTGTGGAGCATATTTGAGAGACTGAATGGCCTCATGAGGCACTTTCATCCTGAGTGATTTTTAAAGAAAGTAAAACTCTGCTCCATCCTGTGATGCGTTACATACTGGAGGATGAACATTTTGCTAAACTTGAATTATTTTGAAAATTATCTGGAACATTGTACAAACGACATCATCCAGAGAATTCTCGAATCAGCACTCATAAGAGCATTTTATAACCATGTGGGGGTATTGCATAAGTGAGAGAGAGAGAAGGTGCTGCATTGCAGTGGTGAGAGTGATGGAGCCTTATTCTGGAGAAGGCGCTAATAGATATACAGTGAGTGTGAGAGAGTGGAGAGAATCTGGTGACCCTTATCCTGATAGAGCGGGGAACGTTATTGATGCTGTTCCTGAATTGCTGGACTTTTCTTCGGAACGCAGATACTGCACTGAGCTGGGTCATGTGCTCAGACCATGCTCGGTGGGTGTGGTGGTGGAGCTCCCTCTGGGAAGAGAATGGTCCCCCTCATTACTAGACCATTCGCTAGGACCTCCGTGCCCCTGTCGACAAGCTGTGGTGTAATCTGCCCTTATTTGCCATGCTCGGGTAAACTATGCAGGACAGCTCCAAACTGAGAAAGCTCAACCATGTGCCTTTTAAAGATGGCAGCAGTGCCAGGGATCATTGAATATCCAGGGGTACCCGGGTGATGGTGTGTACTTCCAGCCATGATGTGTAGGAGAATCGGGCTGGTATTGAATGAGAGGGACATCATGGGGTGGGGTGGATCGGTAATGAGTTGAGTTCGATATGATAACACCAGAAAACTAGCTCTGCCTCATGCAGACATTCCTTCTGTCACAGTCAATTAAAATGGCACTGAGTCAACTTATTGTTCGATTCAGCCCAGTGAGTCGAAGACTCTGCTGATCCTACTACCAGTTACAAAGCTACAGGACGAATGCTTATCCAAAACTCTCCATCATCTTAACTTACACCAATATCCTTCTCACCCATCATTCCTGGAAACAGTGGTCTATATTGCAAGATGCTCTCGAAACGTTTTCATTTCACAATTTTTAAACCTACTATCAGATCCTTCTCTGAAATTCTCTCTCAATCTCCCCCTCGCTTTTTAACCAAGCTCCTCCCATTTATTGGTATTTAAACTGATTCCCCCGCCATCTCTCTCTGGCAGTGAGTTTCACTTCCACAGCACCCCTGTGTCCTGCCATACTGTAGATATGGAGTTGTAAATGGAGGGAGCTGCACATCCTGTCACTTCCAGCGTGAGCTGCAAGTTTCCCCACGCTGGGCAGTGATCTGATACAGTGTTACTCAGCAATGCAGTGATTGGTGTACACAGCTGTGTGTGCTGGGAAATAAGTTCTCCAGATTAATGGATAAATTCACTGCTTTTCACTGCACAGCTCCCCGTGCTGCACAGATATCCAGTCCGTGTGTATGGAACAATGTCTTTGTGTGTTCTGCACAGCGCCCTGTGTTGAAAAGATTATCGAGTCCAAGTTTCTAGATCAGTGCACTGTTGGACAGATAAGTAGTGAACTGGTGAGTTCTAAACAGTGTTCGTTCCTGG
The DNA here is from genome assembly GCF_004010195.1 of Chiloscyllium plagiosum. Classification (NCBI taxonomy): domain Eukaryota; kingdom Metazoa; phylum Chordata; class Chondrichthyes; order Orectolobiformes; family Hemiscylliidae; genus Chiloscyllium; species Chiloscyllium plagiosum. Next base: position 2,372 of record NW_025191831.1, read on the forward strand.
ATGGATTTCTGAGCAGTACACTAGCCTTGTCTACGCAGTGCTTCATACTGAGCAGGTATCTTATCTGGGCTAATGCGTAGCCAGACTGGATCTGAGAGGTGGATTCAGTATCCGATATAATTCCTGACATGATTATCTCACCTCCAGCTCGGCCCATTCCGCAGGTAAATGTGAGGTGATGTGTTTCAGATAGAATTTACTTGGTTAAAATATTCAACATGAAGCAAAACACTCTTTATTTGAATACTGTTGATAAAAGACAACAAAAGAAAGAGGAACTTACAATAACTTAATTCTGTTGGATAACTTAGCAGAATAATAGTTTATTTAATAGCGATACAGTAACTGCTCCAATATGGTATCATCCAATAAGCACACAAATATCAAAAAGCAAATACAGGAAACAGATGGTCTCACATGCAGTTCTCCAATCCAGAAGGAAAAAACATCAAAAGACATTTCCGAGAGAAATCACAGAGAGAGTGTGTAGAACCGGGGAGAGATTTCCTGCCTTCCAACGCTGCTGAGAACCCAGCAATAACTGGCGAAAGGTAAAACTAAGAATCCTGGTTCTGTGAGAGTTTGACCATCACTCCACAGGACCAGGCCGTGGCTGCAAGAACACAAGGAATGGACTGTATCTACATCGTCTATGGCTCTGTAGGCGTCTCTCAAAAATGCCTAAATCCACCTAAGCCGTTTAATCCTGGACAGACAAAAGTCTAAGTTAAACAGAAATAAATAAAACGAAAAGATGTAGCAGACCTGGTGATCAGGCACAGACAGCCTCGGGAGCCCAGCAATTCCTACACCACTAAAACACAGCAGAATCATCGAGCTTGTGCAGAGAAAGAATGATCTCTTTCCCTCACCTCTATGTTTAGAACTGGAGATGTGCCATTAGACCAATAATCAGCGATATCAAAATTTCACCCACACCAAGTATTATTGTGATACATCAGAGTTTCCGTGAAATGGGTTAACCGGAGCTATTTGTTCAGTGATTGTGATTAATATCAGTCTTCCTGGACCTAACTGGGTCACTGGAGGATTTCCCTCTACCATAATTAGGGACTTCTTTCAACTTCATATGCCATAGTATTTGGGGCAGAGTCAACCTCAACAATATTGGGATCAGCAGCTGCAGAGAAAGAGAGAGAAATCAGAATCTGAGAACATTAGAATGTTCCAACAATGGATCAGAATCTGATAACATTAG
>NW_025191832.1:0-3590 GCF_004010195.1 Chiloscyllium plagiosum
GGATAAGTTTGGGAGGTGGGTAGCTGAGTTTACAGTGGGATGGGTGGGGCGAGGGGAACCGCGGTGCTTGCCACCTCTTGGCTCGGCATGCCCCGGGCGTCCTGTGCCCTGTGCTAAACTCTCTGCTCTCGTACCCCGTCCCCTCAGGAACCGGGACGGCGTGGGTCCCACCCGACCCTCTCGGCATCGCCCGGATCGGGCAGAGTCCGGCCAGAACCCCCCTCCCCCTGCTTCAGGTAACCGCGTGCGCACCGCACACGGGGCTCTCTCCGCACCTAATCACCTCAACCGCCTGCATTGAGGTAGCGCCGGCCGGCCCATTGCCGCCTCCCCCTCTGGGTGGGATGAGCCCCGGTCGCTGTAGGAGAGGGAACACAACGCGGGGAGGGGAGGCCTGGCTGAATGGCAGGGCACTGAGGGGAACAGAGAGGATGATGGGATACTTGACAACCAAGTCCCTGAAGCATGGTGGGGGGGGACAGGACAGGAGGGAAGCTAAGGACGCGGTGAGGGTAGGCCTCACTGAATGGCAGGACATGACGGGAACAGAGAGGATGATGGGATACTTGACAACCCAGTCCTGAAGCAGGGTCAGGGGGGACAGGACAGGAGGGAAGCTAAGAAGGGACACCTCTTTATCAGCCACGGCCCAGACTATCAGAGCAGGGAGTCTCTGTCGGAGTTGGACAGGCCTTTGTTTAGGCCCCAGCTAGCGGACTGTGTGCAGTTCCCCCCTCCCACACACTGTCGGAAAGATGGGACTGTACCGGAGGGGGTGGGGTGGGTGGAGGGGGAGATTGCCCAGCACGTAGTGTGCAGGGGAGCGGGGGGGGGGGGGGTGAACAGAGGCTGGATAAGCTCGGGATGTTCCCTTCAGAGCAGGGGGTGGGAGTAGAGGTGGATAAGGCCATGAGGGGCACGGGCAGGGCAGGCAGGGGACAGCCGCGTTCCTGCCGGGGAAGGAAGGCGAGGGCCCGAAACCTCACAGCCTTAAGAAAGGGACGTGCGCTTGAAGTGTCGGAGCGCTCCAGGCTTTGGGGCCTAGTCTGTGGGGATTAGGTCAGCAGGGAGTCGAGGGGCCGAAGGGGCAGTGCTGGGTGACTTGCAGGCCCCGTGATGGTGGGTGGGGCGGAAGAGCTGGGCCCCAGAGGCTGGGGGAGGGGACTCTCCAGACCGAGGGGACCCAGACGGGCCAACCGCAGGGGTCTGGCTCAGAGAGAGAGACACACAGTGTTCGGAGGGTCGGCAGTGAGAGATCGCGGGAGGGACAACACACAGTGGGCTTGAGTTCCTGCCAACAGGGGCGCTTCGGCGCTATGTGAACGGAGCTGTTGAATTGTTGCTGCATTCGGTGTTGACTGGGGTGGGAGAGGAAACCCCCTGGGTCCAGGACCTGGTCTATCCCTCTGTCAGGGATCAATGCTGAACTCTTCTCTGCTCCCCTCACTTAAGCTCAAGGTCCCCTGGGAGGGTCAGCGCTGTGGGAGGGTCAGGGCTGTGGGAGCGGGCGCTGTGGGAGGGTCAGTGCTGAGGGAGCGGGCGCTGTGGGAGGGTCAGCGCTGAGGGAGCGGGCGCTGTGGGAGGGTCAGCGCTGAGGGAGCGGGCGCTGTGGGAGGGTCAGCGCTGAGGGAGCGGGCGCTGTGGGAGGGTCAGCGCTGAGGGAGCGGGCGCTGTGGGAGGGTCAGCGCTGAGGGAGCGGGCGCTGTGGGAGGGTCAGCGCTGAGGGAGCGGGCGCTGTGGGAGGGTCAGCGCTGAGGGAGCGGGCGCTGTGGGAGGGTCAGCGCTGAGGGAGCGGGCGCTGTGGGAGGGTCAGCGCTGAGGGAGCGGGCGCTGTGGGAGGGTCAGCGCTGAGGGAGCGGGCGCTGTGGGAGGGTCAGCGCTGAGGGAGCGGGCGCTGTGGGAGGGTCAGCGCTGAGGGAGCGGGCGCTGTGGGAGGGTCAGCGCTGAGGGAGCGGGCGCTGTGGGAGGGTCAGCGCTGAGGGAGCGGGCGCTGTGGGAGGGTCAGTGCTGAGGGAGCGGGCGCTGTGGGAGGGTCAGTGCTGAGGGAGCGGGCGCTGTGGGAGGGTCCCACCACTTCCTCTGGCAGCTTACTCCTTAAATGCACCACACTCTGCGTGGAAAAGTTGCCCCTCAGAATTCTTATATCTTTCCCCTCTCACTGAAAACCTATGTCTCTAGATCCCCCCCGCCCCTGACTCCAGGGAAACGACCTTGTCTATTTATCCTATCCTTGCTCTTCATAATTTTATAAACCTCTATAAGCCTCTGACCCTCCAGATAAAATATCCCTGGCCTACTCAGCCTTTCCTTGTAGCTGAAACCCTCCAACTCTGGCAACACCTTGTAAATCTTTTCTGATCCTTTTCAAAGTTTCACAACGTCTTTCCGATAGAAAGGAGACAAGAGGTGGATGCAGCATTCCAAATGTGACTTAACCAATGTCCTGCACAGCCACAACGTGACCTCCCATACTCAATGCTGTGACCAATAATGGAAAGCATACCAAACACTGCCTTCACTATTCTGTCTACCCGAGACTCCATTTTCAATGAAGTATGAACCAGCACTTCAAGGTCTCTTTATTCTGCAACACTCCCCTGTCAGTCCTGCCTGGATTGCTTGACCAAAATGTATTTCTCTAAATTAAACTCCATCTCCCATTGGCCTATCTGATCAATTCTAATTTATAGTGAACTCTTTTTCTTTCATTCCACAGAAGCTGAAAGTCTCCGTTCCTTCATACTCTCCCTTGATGCTGCCTGACCTGTTGTGCTTTTCCAACACCACACTCTCGACTCTGATCTTCAGCATCTGCAGTAGTCATTTCTCCAACATTTCCAGAGTCTGCCCCTCGCCCCCCAGATTCACTCTCTTCCGTTTCAGTTGCTGCAAGTCAACAACTGAGGCCCTGAATGAAAAATAAATGGAAAACGAGGGTGAGAAAAGAGTGCCATACTCACAGATGTTGGACAAAGGAAGGAAGTTAGTCTGGGGTGAAGCTCAATCTTCATTTAGAGAGAGAGGAACAGCAGCAGCTTGAGAAGGACATGGTCCACCTTCCACATTCAGACAGTAGGCGGGCTCTGATTGGCAGAAGGATAAGTTTCCTTCCAGTCCGCCAATGCTCTCCATTGGTCCAGGAAGGTCGCGAGCCGTTTCCGGGGACAGCGATGAGCATGCAGTTTTTGCTGACACTGGCTAACCCGCACAGACCTTGCTGACACCGAGGAGCATGTGCAGTATGCTCTGCAGATGCTGCTGTTACTGACAGATTTTAATTGGTCAAATGCCAATAGGGAAAAATAAAGAGTAGAGCCACAATTTTGTTTTCCTGTAGCTTGACGTAACCGTCCATGCTTGTCGCTATTTTTGCTATTTGTCTTACCGACACCACTCATGATTTTCTAAGTCTCAATAAAGTCACCCCTAAACCTCCTGCACTCCACTGAAAAAAGTCCCAGTCTCTCCTTATAACTCAATCCCTCCAGTCCTGGCAACATCCTGGAAAATGTTTTCCAAACCCCCTCCAATAGTATTCTTCCTATTACAGGGTGACCAGAACTGTACTCAGTACTCAAAGTGACTTCACC
>NW_025191833.1:0-3590 GCF_004010195.1 Chiloscyllium plagiosum
AGGTTTATATTACCGTCCAGTCCCCCTTCTTATGAATCCCAGGATGTCACACTCTTTATTGCCCAATCTTTCTGCACAAATCCATCAGGGATCTTTGTTCCTGTCCGTCCTTTAAAATTTCACTGTGTCGCTCGTGTGCTCTGCCCTCATTTGTCCGATCATCTGTCATCTCCAACAGCTGATCATTGAATTGAGCTCATTTCAATTGGAGTGAGAGAATGTAGCGAGGGGTCAATATGCAACCAATCAGACAGGCAAAGGACTCTGCTCCTTTAACTGTCTGTAGGGGCTGATTCTGTTCTGAACAGTGAAGTTGAAAGAGTCAAGAACAGTAGAACACAGGGGAAGGCCCTTCCGCCCACGAAGCCTGTACCCACCCATGGTGCTGTTCTAAACGAAAAACCTTTTGCCTCTACATGCTCCGCAGATGTGTGTTCCCTGCCTATTGACAGATCTGCAAAGATGCCTTTTACACATTGCCATTATCTCCACCTTCACTAACCTTTCTGGCGGCACATTCCAGGCAATTACCTGCTCTGCGCAAAATAACCTGCACCTCCCATCTCCTATAACTTGAACCCCTTTTACTCTAAGCCTATGTCCCCGACATCTATTCCCTGAGAAAACCATTCCAACTATCCATTCTCTCTGTGCCTCTCACAGTTTTGTAAACTTCGATCAAGTCACCCCTCAGCCATTAGCATTCAAGTGAAAGGTGTGATTTCATACAGTTTCCAATTCAATGAAATAGACAGAATTACAGGATGAAGTGGGTGATACATTAGTTCTCTGACCCAAAGAGTTAGTAGGGATCAAATGCTCTGTGACCGTATATCCAATGAATTTAGAGAGAGGAGCAGGTTGATTAGATTACTTACAATGTGGAAACTAGTCCTTCGGCCCAACAAGTCCACACCGACCTGCAACCACCCAGACCCATTCCGCTCCATATGCCCCTGCACCTAACACGACGGGAAATGTACCTAACCTGCACATATTTGGACTGTGGGAGGAAACCACAGTCCAAATTCATCAATTACAGTCCAAATTCAATCAATCACATTCACTTATGAAACAATCCATCCTGGATTTTCTCATTTCAGTTCAGTATTTCAGCAATGAAGCATCTTGTCGCTGGGGTAACAGAGTAAGGGTAACACTGGTTTGTCTAACTTTATCCCGCTGAGGGGGAGGGGTGGTTATAGGGAAGCATTTAAATGTTTCTCTCACCTCAGGGGCTAGTGACAAAAGGCACCATCCCACTGACTATATCACTCACTTCAATTTGTAAACAGTAAAACACTCCATGAAAAAGCGCCAGTCAGCAGAGTGAATAATATTGTTGTTTATCTTTATGTTGAAGAAACTGAGCTGGAGAGAGAGATAGACTCAGCCCCAAGTTCTCGTCCTCAGCGAAGGTAAGGGGCTGGGGACTGAGCTCGGGTGTTGGGTTGAAGTAGCCCTGGCCTTACTAACACCTCTGGGGCCCCCCACTCTGACCTGGCCGGGCAGAATTCTTAACTTTACCTCGGTCCTCTATCTCCACTCAACCGTAGCTGTCTCACTCTCTCTCTTTCTCTGTCTCTCTCCCTCTCTCCAACCCTCACTCTCAGTCTTCCCACCATCGCCCCCTCCCTTGCATTCTCTCCCTATTTCTTATAATCCTCTCCTTCTCCTCATTTCTTCCCTCTCTCTCTCTCTGCGCACTCTTTCTTTCTCTCCACATCTCCCTTTCACTCTCTCTCTCTCCCCTCACCTCCAGTTTCTGCACCCATCTCCATTCATCTCTCTCTCTCGCTCTCTCTCTCTCTCCCATTCTCTCTCACTCTCCTGCTGTCTCTGGCTCTCTCTCTCTTCTTTCTATCTCTCTCCAATTTCCTCCCTCCTCCCACCATCTCCACATCTCTCTAGCCTCTCAACCACTCAGCTCTTCCAACCCCCAACCATCTCTGTGTTAGAGGAGAGGGAAGGACGACCGAGAGTGTGTGATAGAGACGGAGGGAGAGAGATTCAGTCAGTGGAAAAGGGAGGGAGTGGGGGTGTGAAAAGAGAGAGACAGGCAGAGAGATAGGGAAGGTAGGAGTGACGAAGAGAAACAGAGAGAGAGATGGAGAGAGAGAGAGGGTCAGACAGAGGGAGAAGGCGGGAATGATAAAGAGTCCTACAGAGAGAGAGGGTGTGAATGAGAGAGACAGTGCAGCAGAGGAAGAGGGTGTGAGTGAATCAGAGACTCAGACAGAGAGTGTGTGCGAGAGAGAGTCAGACAGAGGGAGAGGGTGTGAGTGAGGAGAGTCCTACAGAGGGAGAGGGTATGAGTGAGAGAGAGAGTCGGATAGAGGGAGAGGGTGTGAGTAAGACAGAGAGTCAGACCATAGGTAGAGGATGGAGTGAGAGAGATAGTTAGACAGAGGGAGAGTGTGTGTGTGTCTGAGAGCGAGAGTCGGACAGAGGCAGAGGGTGTGAGTGAGAGAGACAGTCAAACAGAGGGAGAGGGTGTGAGCGAGAGGGACAGACTGATGGAGGGAGAGGGTGTGAGTGAGAGAGAGATGAGAGTCAGACCGAAGTATATACAAAATAGAGATATAGATCGAGATAGAAAGAGAGGGAGAAAGAGAGACAGAAAGAGAAAGACAGGGGCAGACAGAGGGAGAGGGAGAGATGGAGCGAGAGAGGGAGGGGTTGAGTCAGATAAAATGAAATTGCATGGGTGGTGGGTAAAAGTGATGGAGTCATAAGGAATGTGGGCGCTCTGCGTCTCTCTGTGGAAATTGGCAAGGTTCCTGTATCCATTCACTGCTCAGTGATCCTGTATTAGTGTGAGGTGAACAGTCTAATTCCACAGGCTGCTGTACAAGGATTTCATCAGACTAAATCCCTAGTTTGATCTCTGCTGAATCTGTGCAATAAAACATGGCTGTCCTGGATGAAGCCTTTACTTATTGTTTAGTTACTACTTTAAAGATTGGAGGAATTTGTTTGAGCCGACGGGAGTGTTTTAGGGGCTGGGAGGTTTGGCATCAGATTCCCAGCATCAGGAAGCCTGTCCCCAATTAAACACAAGAATCTCCCAGTACTAATGTATTAATGAGCCATTTGTCATCAATAGTCCCTGAGCCCAACAGAATTAAACTGTGGCTCTAGGGTTTGATGGGAGTCATATGACATGATAAAGTGTGTCTGTAGCTTTAAGGGGAGGGAGCTATCATTGCCTGCATTGAGCAGCTCCCTAATTTCCCCAATGCTTGGGCCAAAAATACTGATACAACACCTTCCAAATGCTCCTTGGGGTCAGTGTGGGCTTGTTGCATTGAATGTCATGTTTCCACACTGTGGGGAATCTATGAATATAAAAGGTATTTGGATGGGTATATAAATAAGAAGGGATAGAGGAATGTCGGCCAAATGCTGGTAAATGGGACGAGATTAGGTTAGGATATCTGGTTGGCATAGATGAATTGGACTGAATGGTCTGTTTCCATGCTGTACATCTCTCTGACTTGATCAATGTGCAAGGTAAGGTGGATTAGCATGGTAAATGCAGAGTGATAGGGAGTGGGTGGGTCTGGGTTGAATGCTGTTTGGAGGGTTTG
>NW_025191834.1:0-1250 GCF_004010195.1 Chiloscyllium plagiosum
GGAGAGACACAGAGACAGAGAGGGAAGGGGGAAGTGAGGTCGAGAGAAAAGTGAGGCAAGGGGAGACATGGAGAGGGTAAGGAGCCCCATACTCACCATCCCCCCAGCTGCTCTTGGCTCCATCTCCCCAAGGTCTCTCTCTGTGTCCCATCAGGGACTGAGGCTGCTGAAAGGGTCAACCCTGGGATTGAGATTCAAACACAACTCACACATTCTCTCTCTCACACTCACACAGAGACACATCGATTCACTAACTCCCCAATACTCACCACTAGGCACACCACATGGCAAAAGGAATGATGGTTTCCTGAGGCTGGTTTAAATAGCCTCAGGTCAGTCACTCAACCCCCATCTCCTCCCAATTCCCAGCTGATCCAGTCAGCTCCCAGCTCCATTACCTGGAACACACCTCCCCCAGGTATGGAACACACCAACTACCATCTTTGTGAGATTGCAGGGGGGTCTGGGAGGAAACAGCAGGTCAATGGGTTAAACCAGGGCTGACCCAGTCTGTTCCTGTGTCTGTTCACCCCCCCCACCCACCAAACCACCCACTCAGCCCAGCCTGGGAATACATACACAGACACAGACACAAAGCTGCAGGTTCAAATCTGAAACAACCCCAGACACACACGGTGGCACAGTGGTTAGCACTGCTGCCTCACAGCGCCAGAGACCCGGGTTCAATTCCCGCCTCAGGCGACTGACTGTGTGGAGTTTGCACGTTCACCCCGTGTCTGCGTGGGTTTCCCCCCACAGTCCAAAGATGTGCAGGTAAGGTGAATTGGCCATGCTAAATTGCCCATAGTGTTAAGTAAGAGGTAAATGTAGGGGTATGAGTGGGTTGCGCTTCGGCGGGTCGGTGTGGACTTGTTGGGCCGAAGGGCCTGTTTCCACACTAATGTAATCTATTCTGAAAAAACACAAAACCACACATGTTTCCCCAACAAACTGACACAAGACGTTTGTACAAGTTCACACACATTCTTTGGACAAATTCAACCAACATTTGTGCCTGGCTAAGCACAGGCTTATTGCACAAATTAAGACAAGAGTTTTGTGCAGATTGATAGAACAGTTTGGCCCAAATTAACCCAAGTTTCTTCCACATGTTTACACAAGGTGTTTGCACAGACTGATGCAAATACCATGAACAAGTGAGCCTCTGCGAACTTGCTGAGTTTGATCCGAATGAGAATACATCTTCTCCAGATGAACACAGTCCCTTTCCTTTTCTGGGTTTAAGCATC
>NW_025191834.1:2169-3591 GCF_004010195.1 Chiloscyllium plagiosum
CTGACTGCCCCATGGGGAGTTTACAATAGTCTGCCCTCTAGTGGGGACAGAGCGCATTGCCGTGAGTCTGCCTGACTGCTCCATGGGGAGTTTACAATACTGATGCTTGCAACATTTCTTCTCTTTATTGACTCCCTGGCCCCTATTCTCCAATTAAGACATGCTCTGCTCAAATTATCTCATGTATTGGCATTTCCAACAATTGTCTAATGTAATGGCACTATGCACCGAATCTCCCATTTACTCATACCCCTGTACTAATTCTCCCACTTACTGATCCTGGCCCAATTCTACCATTTAGCAGGAGCCTCAGCTTTGGGAAGTGTTATTAGACCACGAAACCAGAAGGGACAGAAAACCAATCAAGTGAGAGAAACGAAAAGCAATGGAGTTGTCACAGGGAGATCACAGGAAGTGACACCTTTTCCTACAGCAAAGAACCTAAGACCAGGAGGCAGTGTTTCTCCCTTTCTTCCGATTTTATAGCGTGAAAAAGACCTTTCGGCCCATCCTCCAGCTGCGGACTCGGGTGAGTTCTCCTGGTTGCAGTGTAGGTACATGGTTGGTCTCAGTGCTTGAACTGAAATAATTGAGGCTCGGTGCTAAGGCCGGGCTCGAACCATCAAACTTTCAGCCAAATGCGCTGACCATTTGAGACACAGAAACTGGCACCAAAACTGGCCACGCATATGACCGAAAGCAGAGTGGATGAGGAGGCTCCGACAGCAATGGCTCACACTGTTTTCAGAGTCAGTCTGGATCAGAGGCTGAGCTGCTGCAAACACAACAACGAAAACGCATCGGGCCTGCACGGTTTATGCTATGTTCAACTGCCTGCAGTAGACCCGCCGCGACGTTGGTAGTGGTGGGATTCAAACCCACGCCTCGATAGAGACTGGAGCTTAAATCCAGCGCCTTAGACCACTCGGCAACACTACCCAAGAGGGTCAGGGGGTCAAAATTGTCATTCCTAGTGCTTCACTTCAGGCACTAATAGATCGCGCATTCAGTCACGAACGTGGTGCAATTTAGAAAGTATTTGAAAGAGGTTGTAAGGTTTGCACTGTTTGGACAATAGCACGAAGCTGAATAGGCTGAGACAGTTTTCCCTGGAGCTTCAGGGCTGAGGAATGGCCTTACAGAATTTTATAAAGACATGAGGCAGGTGGACAGAGAAAAGAGTCAGGGAGTAATTTTTCACAAGGCACATGAGTTCAAAGCGAGATAATATTGGTTTATTGTGAGAACAGGAACATTTAAAGGGGATGTGAGGGACACTTGTTTTGTACACAGACATTTCCGTGTGTACAGAATGAATTGCCATATTTAGTGGCAGAGACTGGTGTGCTCACAACATTTCAAAGGCATCTGAATGGGTTCGGAGAGATCTGGGACAAATTTTGGCAAATATGGTTAGATTAA
>NW_025191835.1:0-3591 GCF_004010195.1 Chiloscyllium plagiosum
GCTGGAATGGAAAATAAAATGTAGGCGAGAAAATTTTTTTTAATTTCAGATGCTTCCGGTGGTGAGATTAAAAGTGAGAGAAATGACACTTTCAGTTACTCAGTGTATTCTGGGGTTTGAAGCAGTGACTTAGGGAGTTTTATAAGCCGTGAGCAAGGAAAAGCTGCTACAGTTAGCAGACAGCTGGAGCTGGACTCGCCTGTGTCTCGCGAAAAAAAAACGATGTGGGTATTACCGAAATAGCTCAACATTTACATCTGTTGGAAAGGTCATTTGCAGCTTTGGAAATGGCTAAAATTCAATGGCAGATGAAACAGCTTGAGATAGATGAGAAAGATAGGGAGACAAGATTCTTAGGCAAAAGTGAGGAATGCAGATCCTGGAGATTAGAGCCGAGAAAGTGGTGCTGGAAAAGCACAGGAGGTCAGGGAGCTTCGAAGGAGCAGGAGAATCGACGTTCCAGGCAATGAAGGGCTTATGCCCAAAATGTCAATTCTCCTACTCCTCGGATGCTACCTGAAGTGCTGTGCTTTTCTAGCACCACACTCTCCAAAGAAAAAATCTTAGCAAAGCAAAGATCCAGAGAGAGAAAGAGAGAAGAAATTTTCAAAATGAAAGAACAGCCATGTTAGAAGATCAAGAAAGAGAGAGAAGTTTCCTAGCTTGGCAAAAAGTGAAAGAGAGGGAGAAAGAAAGAATTTGAACTTCGGAAATAGCAAAGTGAACACGAAAGTCAGTTTAGAACGATGAAACGATACGGCAAACTTAGGGCAGTGGAGAGTGATGATGAACAAACCCATCTTAGGCAAAAACATGGTAGGGATATCATATTTATAGAATTGGCTAGGCAGATGTGGTGCCCAGAGAACGCATGTATAATGCTGATTTACAGGAAAATCGGCATTTCAGACAAAAACCCTTCATCAGAATTCTTGATGAAGGGAATTTGCCCGAAAAATCGATTTTCCTGCTCCTTTGATGCTGCCTGACCTGCTGTGCTTTTCCAGCACTACTCGAATGTTGACTCTAATCTCCAGCATCTACAGTACTCACTTTCACCTCATACTGATTAATGCTGTAGGCAGGGCTAGGGAGATATGCGCAAGTCTGTCACGGGGGTCCAGAGATTATGCATATGCCAAACATGTTATTTTGAGTGCTTATGAATTGGAACCAGAACCATATAGACAACAGTGTATAAATATAAAGAAGGAACAAGGTCGGATTTACTTTGAGATCTCAAGAGTTAAACATGGGAATTCCGATAGATGTGCAACGGAACAAGAGACAAGACATATAAGGCTGTAAGAGAGATTGCTCGGTGGGAGGAGTTTAAGAGCTCACTTCCAGAGGTGATAAAAACTTATGTGGATGAAGAGAAGGTTCAAAAAGTGAGAAGAGTGTCTCGGATGGCAGATGAATATTCATTTGTGCAGAAGGTGAAATTTAGTTTCCAACAGGAATTTCATCCCGGGAGGGATATTGATCAGGAGAAGAGCGAATTACCATGGAAATACTTATCACAGGTAAAAAAGAATCCTAAGGAATTGAAAAGGAGGTGAAAATCGCCAGGTGTTAAAGTAGAAAATGTTAAGTACCAGTGCTTTTCCTTAAAGAAAGCCACGAGAGAAATAGATGGTGTAAAATAAGCTAAACCAGTGGGCTTAGTGGAAGTCGTCAAGGAAACCCGAGGTAAAGTCGAGGAGCTACAAGAGAGTGCAGAGCCTAGGCAGGGGCTGGGTATTGAGATAGTGCCTGATCTCTATAAAGACTTCACCTCTGTGGGTAAAGTTTACTCAGGAAGAAAGGGGAGTTGGGGGTAGGGGGGTGTGTGGGGACAGGAAAGATGTGACAATGTTGAGATTTACGGTACCTGGCCAGTCTCCAATAGTAAAATGAAAGTATCAGCACTCTTTCTGACATGTTACACAATTGGATTGGATTCCACTCCCTACAGTGCGGAAACAGGCCCTTTGGCCCAACAAGTCCACATCACTCGACAAAGAGTAATCCACCCAGAACCATTCACCTATTCCCCACTAATGCACCGAACACCATGGGCAATTTAGCATGGCCAATTCACCTGACCCGCGCATCTTTGGACTGTGGGAGGAAACTGGAGCACCCGGAGGAAATCCACATAGACACAGGGAGAATGTGCAAACTCCACACAGACAGTCACTCGAGCCTAGTACTGCGAGTCAGCAGTGCTAACTGCTCAGCCACTGTGGAATACAGGAACAGAAATTTAACATGTCCCTCTCACAGGTCATATTGGAGTGCCAAATCAAGACTGGGGAAGTAACTTTTTGGGAGTGATTGGCAGACTGTTAGTTCCAGGAATGCAGCTTGTTTTGGGAACGACCCAACAGGATTCAAGGTGGGGGTAATGTTCCTTGTCATGCAGAAAACCGAAGGAAAACCAGGGAACTGAGTAGTTCAAAGCAAAATTATTGGAATTATTCCAGGCCGTGTAGTAAGAAGATCCCATTATCGGATGTTACAGCAAGAATGAAAAGCTAAAGAAACAGATTAAGGAGTTGATCTTCGTTTCGGTGACACCCTGCTTGATGTCAAGGTACAGCAAACACCAGAACAGGTAGAGGATCAGGCAGAGTTGCCTTGTCCTGAAAAGCAAATGGACTTACAACCGAAAAATGAGACGGTGCATACTCAGAAAAGGAATCAGAATATATTCCCGAGTATTATTATCTTAAGGACAGAATCCGAAGGTGAAAATGGACATAACAGCAGGTTCATGCAGAGAAGAAATGGGCGGAAATGCACCAGATTGTGTCGCAATTAGCATATGTTGAGGAAACATTGCGAGTAATGCACGAATCGCCTGTCGGAGTTAATCGCAGTGTGAGGAAGATGCAGGCTCCGTCCGTTGGCCTGCACTGCACAAGAAGGTTGGCAAAATATGCCATAAGTTCATATGTGCCAAATGGTAGGGAAGCCGCAGGTAATAACAAAGCCAGCACCTTTGTTGCTAATTACCACTTTTGCAGAACATTTCACATGGGTTATACGCATACTTGCGTATGTACCCTCTCTCAAACTAAAAATGGGACCCAGTACTTACCAACCGTATTGGCTGGGTCTCCCCGTTTTTCGGAGGCAATTCCATGACCTACTGTTAAGGCAAAGGGCATTTTGTTTAGGTGGTGTGGGCTACGCAGGGAGATTCAGTCACTCCAATAGTCTAATTTTACTGCTAAACTATGAATCAAAATCATGGACAGTTTAGACATGCAGCATGTTAAACCAAGCTTGTACCACCATGGAGACTTGGAAACGTGGCTTCAGAACCTGAGGACAATGTTCAGAGTGTACTGCCAGGCTTTCCCGAATGATGGGGATAAATGTATCCCCTTCATCTTGTTTACCATTAGAGATGCTCCTAACGAATCTTCTTAGTTTACTCCCTTTGAGTCAATAGTCGGGTATGAAGTGAGAAGGCCTTTGGAACTAATAAAGAAAACAGTTGACAGGACCGCCGTCAGAGATTTCACATTTGGATTGTATATCTGAAGTGAAGGGAGAAATTAAATCGAATAAGTGAATTACCTGAAGAGGGGAAAGCACAGA
>NW_025191836.1:0-3591 GCF_004010195.1 Chiloscyllium plagiosum
TCACAAGATGGTGGGAATGAAGTCTAGAATGTTGCTGTACCTTGCCCAGCTCTGTATCTATGTCCTGTCTTCCGGGTCTGAATATAGAAGGCCACTAACTCCTCCCTGTGCTGTTTACTGTGAGTGATCTTACTGGCTGCAGGATTTACTGAAGGCTCCAGACCTCCCTCTCCATCTCTCTCTGACTGACCAACCGTCTTTGATGCGGTTATGGACGAGACTGGAGTTAGGAATTCGGCGGAGACAGGGACATCCTGATTACCTGCAGGAGACAGAGAAACAGACAGAATAGGAAATTAGACTGATGCAGTGAGGGTTACACATGGAGAATGGCACTGAATCCCACAGCGGTCTGGAAAATCCCGGTCTCCATCCCTGGCCTGTGCTGCTGCGTCTCTCTGGAGTGGAGAATTCTGTTGGCTCAGGATCTGGAGTAGCTGTAAGAGCGAGAGATGTTGACAGAGGCAGCAATTAGACCCACTCAGTGAAGGATATCACATGGAGAGAGACAGTGATATCAGCAGAGTGCTGGAAGGTATCAGGATCACACAATGGTCATGGTAAAAGGGGTTTGATTCATGCTGCACGGGCATCAGTACTCAGTGATGGTTGAGCTACGAGTGGGACAGGTGATGGCCTCGTGCTATTCTCACTCGACTGTTCATCCAGATGTTAATGCTGGAGTCCAGTATAACCCATCGAGCTGCCTAATATCCTTTCAGGAAGGAAATCTGTTATAGGCAGCGGGTCTAGCCTACATATGATCCAGACCCAGAGCAATGTGGTTGACTCTAAATTGCTCTCTGTAATGATCCAGCAAGGCACTCAGCTCAAGGGCAGCTCGGGGTGGGCATGCGATGCTGGCCAGCCAGAGACAGCAACATCCTATGAGTGAATTAAACATAACATTGCTGGGAGCAGGCCAATCATGTCGATAGGCTTATGGACAGGACTTTGCACTGACAGAGAGTATGCAGGGCCAGGGTTCAGGTGAAAGGAGCTTGCCAAATCCAAACAGAAATGGCAATGTAGCTGAAGACAAGCAGAAAGGAACAGGAAGAAACAGAGTTTAACTGAAACTGTACATCAGTGAATTGGACTGTGACAAGAAATTGTGGAAAGAGTCAGTCGTAATGTTCTTTTTTTGGACTGGATAAAGTCTCTGCAATAAGGTGGCACAGAGATAAATGAGATTGAGTGGTGACACGGTGAACAAAAGGTGGAGCATGAATATTCTATTGTGCACCTCCTTGAAGGGTCTCAGGGAGTGCAGGATGGGTAACCCTGACAGTAGTGGGTAACAAAGGCATTACAGAGAAAGCATTTGGCCCCAGATTATGCAGCTGAATCAGCCTGAATGCAGATTCTGGGTAACACGTGACAAAAACACAAGCAGGAGAACAGGTTTTCGGCTGCCTGACAGCATTTCATTGCTCAACCCTGTTACACATTTCAAAGAATTCCTTTGTACTGCAAAGGCACTGTGATCATTTTGGGAGACTTCAGTCTTTGTATAATCTGGCACAGTCACATTGGCAAAAGTGATATAATCCGAACTCCTCTTTGAATGTTTCTGTTAGTGTTTCTTTGAATAACACGTTGTACAAACGGCCAGGGAGGTGACTATCTCAGATCGACCGTTGGGTGATGACGCTGAGGGAAGGAGTAATGTCCCACTGAGATATCGTCTGGGAAATTGTAGTGTAGTGGAATTCAGCGAGATGATGAGTTTTTAAAGTGACCATAAAGCACACCCAACAATCACAACCAAAGCCATTGACATGTGTTTGAGAGGAGAACTGACCAAGGTAAACAGGGGAAAGAGTGAAGTGTTTGGCTGGAAATGGACAGTGGAAAACATTTACATACACATCGACCTGGATCCAATATACCAACCACTACAGCGGACAGCTGAAACTGACAACCGGAAGCGGCAGGGACAGACCACTCTCAACACCGGAGGAAACATCAAATAAGCGCTTCGCAGGAGGCTCTCAAGCACTGATGATGTCGCCGAGCCAGGGGACGAAACGTTTGCAACAAAAACTTGAAGCTCGGCGAACAGAACCACAAGAACGAGCACCCGAGCTACAAATCTTCACACAAACTTTGAAAACATTTACAGTCATAGAGATGTACAGCACAGATACAGGGCCTTCGGTCCAACTCATCCACGCCACCCACATATCCTAACATCATCTCGTCACATTTGCCAGCACTTGGCCCAAATCCCTCTCAACCCTTCCTGTTCGTATACCCATCCAGATGCCTTTTAAATGCAGTAATTGTACCAGTCTCCACCACTTCATCTGGCAGGTCATTCCATACACGCAACACCCTCCACATCAAAACGTTGTCCCTTACATTCCTTTTATATCTTTCCCCTCTCATCCTGAACCTAGGCCCTCCAGTTCTGGACCACCCTACCCCAGGGAAAAGACCGTGTCTGTTAATCCTAACCATGCCTCTCATGGCTTTATAAACCTCCATATGTGTTAGAAACGAAAATCGCTTCTCAATAATCGCTCTAGACAAATTCAGGATAAAATTTTATTAGCAAGTCTGCAGAGTTGGGCACCCTTCTGAGAAAAATGCGCCCCAGGCTAACAATGTTTCTGATTAAATACAGTACAAGTCCCTCCCCTCTATAGCTCTAAAGAGTCACGAGGTTCACATTCTCACAAAGTCTGCAACAGTTTCCCGAGTTGTTTTTCTACCCTGTAGTCTTATCAGTCAAGGACTTATTCTTCTCTGTCAGAGTTAGTGGTCTTATCAATCAAGGACTTGTTTTTCTACTCTGTCTATGTGAGTGGTCTTATCAATCCGTAGCAGCAGATGTCTCGTCCTTTATTATAGAGAAGCATGTTTTACCCTACCCCTATGGCTCTATTCCCCTTAGACTTGGGGTCATGCACATCTCAATTGTTTGTACCGAAATCGTCTCTCACAATTCCACCCCCTTTTTTTTAAGATGTGCATGACAAAGATAAGCCTCCTCCCATCAAGGGCCCGGGAAATCCTTGGTCTTTCGCAGCAACAGCACCTTAAGTTCCTGCGTTCCATGTTGGGGTACCGCCACTGCCTGGAGTTGGGAAATATTTTTCTGGATTAAAGATTGAACACAGGGGGTCAGGCAGGGTAAGATGAGTAGAAGCATTACTCCCCCCCCCCCAGCCACCAGTAACGTCGCGCGCCACCAACTACCACCTAGGAGACCATCCCACTATCTGATGCCACCAAGCGGACGCCAGGATTGTACCGGCACATGGGCCCATTTCCGAATTTTATCGGAAATCTTCAAAACCGCTTTACCATTATCGTCAATTTTCAGACAGCATTTAGTCAGGTTAACCTTCCCGCACACGCCCCCTTCCGAGGCCAACAGATAATCCAAGGCAAGCCGGTTTTGGTATATAGCAGTCCTCATCTGATTCTGCTGCTTAGCCAGCAACTCCAGGGCCAGGGCGGTCTGATTAGTAATGACCTCGACGACTGCTTGGAGCCTGATAATTCGGTTTAACATATAGATAGGAGTACGGTATCCCCATGATCCGTCTTGTGCCCATGTAGCAGGTCCGTAGTATTCAATAA